>NW_028122344.1:0-73295 GCF_965194805.1 Balaenoptera borealis | reverse complement strand
TAAGAGAATCAAGTAGCAGTTAACCAGACAGAAACAAAACATTGCAAAGCTGCTATATTCCATTATAAAAATAAAGTAAAAAAAAAAGAGGGGATGGGGAATTGTTACTAAATTTGTTCAGTGGCAGAGACCCAACTTCGTGTCACATCCCTGGGTCTGAGCAGGCTTGGGTCTGAGGGTGGGACTTTGGTGGGACTGAGGGACATGGTGAGGATGTGCCAGCTAATGCAGCCCCATTGGAGATGTGCTGCCTGCTCCCCACTCCAGGTGCCGAAATCTCCCGGGGCAGGGGAGCCAAGCTACAGCTAAACATGCCTGGGACACCCAAAGGATGGTAGAACCTCTGGGCGGGAAGATGTTTGAAAAGTCACCTAACCTCCACATTTCCTGATGCTGTGATTTCCACCTGCAGCCTCTTTCCTTAAGGTCTCCCCACCGTGGGAAGACAATACCCTCAAAACCCGGTTTTCAACAGCTTGGATTTTGTTCCCTGGATAAAGGTTAAGGGGGGGAGAACTCAGACACAAGCCCTAGGGTGTTTGCACAGGCACAGGCCATCTAATTTCCAAGCAGGGACAGGACGTTTCCAAAGGCTCAGGTTCCCCCAGGTACACGAGCGGAGCTTAAGAAATGCTGCCGCCTTGTGGCCGCTTCCCGTAACAACAACCTGAAAACCGGTGCTCAGGGGCACTGCAATTCACAAGACGTGCTGGGCTGTAAATGACACCTGGCCTCGCTCAATATCTTGGGGTAAGTGTTCGAAAAGGATGTGAAAACAAGGCAGAATTGCAGGAAACGCAATCATCAGGTACGTGTTACTGGCACGTTAAAGCACATAAAAAGCTGCTAATAGCACCAGTGACTGGGTTGGAAAAAAGGGGGTTTGGGTTTTTACCTGATGTATTAGGGAAAACGCCGAAGACCCTTTTTGGCCAATCTAATATCCGGTAATGCAAATCAACTCGACAGAGAGGTATCATCTCTCACCATTCAGAATGACCATCATCACCAACTCTAACAGCAAGAAATGCTGGAGGTGGCGTGGAAAAAAAAGCTAACCCAGCCCAGGTGATGGTGGGAAGGTAAATTGCTAACAGCCACTCTGGAGAAGAGTTTGGAGCTTCCTAAACATCTAAAATCTAGAGCTACAGAGGATCCAGCAATTCCACTCTGGGCCGTATATCCTGGGAAAGTCAGTATCGAAGGACACATGCACTGCGATATTTAGTGCAGCCCTCTCTTCAAGAGCATAGACTTGCAAGCAAACTAATTGTCCCAGAAAGGAAGAATGGATAAAGAACTTGCAGTACATGTGAACAATGGAGTATTACTCAGCCATGAAATGAAGGAAATGAGTCCATTTGCAGCACTCGGATGGACCTAGGTAGAATCATACTGGATGACAAACGTCCGAGAAAGAGAAATATCATACGATATCACTTATAGGCACAATCTGAAAATTGATACAAATGAACCAACCTCCAGAACAGAAACACAGTCACAGATTTGGAAAGCAAACGTATGGCTACCAGTGGGGAAAATCAGCGGAGGAGGCATCAACCTGGAGTTGGAATTTGGCATACATACCGTTACATACAGAAAATGATTAATGAATAAGGACCTGCTTTTAGCACCTAGAATTTGACTCAATGCACTGTAACGGACGAAAGGAATATGTAAGCTTGGTAGTAATCCGCAGAAAAGTACAGAAAACTCTCTACATAAGAGAAGCAAGTACGAGTTCACCAGAAAGGAACACAACATTGCAAATCTGCTATATCCCGTTATGAAAATAAAAAACAAAAGGGGGGTGGGAATGGTTACTAAATTCGTTCAGCGGCAGAGGCCCACCCAGCTGTCACATCCCTGCAGCCAGAGCAGGCTTGGGTCCCAAGGCTTGACTTTCGTGGGACTGAGGGACCTGGTGAGGATGTGCCAGCTAATGCAGCCCCATTGGAGATGTGCTGCCTGCTCCCCACTCCAGGTGCCGAAATCTCCCGGGGCAGGGGAGCCAAGCTACAGCTAAACATGCCTGGGACACCCAAAGGATGGTAGAACCTCTGGGCGGGAAGATGTTTGAAAAGTCACCTAACCTCCACATTTCCTGATGCTGTGATTTCCACCTGCAGCCTCTTTCCTTAAGGTCTCCCCACCGTGGGAAGACAATACCCTCAAAACCCGGTTTTCAACAGCTTGGATTTTGTTCCCTGGATAAAGGTTAAGGGGGGGAGAACTCGGACACAAGCCCTAGGGTGTTTGCACAGGCACAGGCCATCTAATTTCCAAGCAGGGACAGGACGTTTCCAAAGGCTCAGGTTCCCCCAGGTACACGAGCGGAGCTTAAGAAATGCTGCCGCCTTGTGGCCGCTTCCCGTAACAACAACCTGAAAACCGGTGCTCAGGGGCACTGCAATTCACAAGACGTGCTGGGCTGTAAATGACACCTGGCCTCGCTCAATATCTTGGGGTAAGTGTTCGAAAAGGATGTGAAAACAAGGCAGAATTGCAGGAAACGCAATCATCAGGTACGTGTTACTGGCACGTTAAAGCACATAAAAAGCTGCTAATAGCACCAGTGACTGGGTTGGAAAAAAGGGGGTTTGGGTTTTTACCTGATGTATTAGGGAAAACGCCGAAGACCCTTTTTGGCCAATCTAATATCCGGTAATGCAAATCAACTCGACAGAGAGGTATCATCTCTCACCATTCAGAATGACCATCATCACCAACTCTAACAGCAAGAAATGCTGGAGGTGGCGTGGAAAAAAAAGCTAACCCAGCCCAGGTGATGGTGGGAAGGTAAATTGCTAACAGCCACTCTGGAGAAGAGTTTGGAGCTTCCTAAACATCTAAAATCTAGAGCTACAGAGGATCCAGCAATTCCACTCTGGGCCGTATATCCTGGGAAAGTCAGTATCGAAGGACACATGCACTGCGATATTTAGTGCAGCCCTCTCTTCAAGAGCATAGACTTGCAAGCAAACTAATTGTCCCAGAAAGGAAGAATGGATAAAGAACTTGCAGTACATGTGAACAATGGAGTATTACTCAGCCATGAAATGAAGGAAATGAGTCCATTTGCAGCACTCGGATGGACCTAGGTAGAATCATACTGGATGACAAACGTCCGAGAAAGAGAAATATCATACGATATCACTTATAGGCACAATCTGAAAATTGATACAAATGAACCAACCTCCAGAACAGAAACACAGTCACAGATTTGGAAAGCAAACGTATGGCTACCAGTGGGGAAAATCAGCGGAGGAGGCATCAACCTGGAGTTGGAATTTGGCATACATACCGTTACATACAGAAAATGATTAATGAATAAGGACCTGCTTTTAGCACCTAGAATTTGACTCAATGCACTGTAACGGACGAAAGGAATATGTAAGCTTGGTAGTAATCCGCAGAAAAGTACAGAAAACTCTCTGCATAAGAGAAGCAAGTACGAGTTCACCAGAAAGGAACACAACATTGCAAATCTGCTATATCCCGTTATGAAAATAAAAAACAAAAGGGGGGTGGGAATGGTTACTAAATTCGTTCAGCGGCAGAGGCCCACCCAGCTGTCACATCCCTGCAGCCAGAGCAGGCTTGGGTCCCAAGGCTTGACTTTCGTGGGACTGAGGGACCTGGTGAGGATGTGCCAGCTAATGCAGCCCCATTGGAGATGTGCTGCCTGCTCCCCACTCCAGGTGCCGAAATCTCCCGGGGCAGGGGAGCCAAGCTACAGCTAAACATGCCTGGGACACCCAAAGGATGGTAGAACCTCTGGGCGGGAAGATGTTTGAAAAGTCACCTAACCTCCACATTTCCTGATGCTGTGATTTCCACCTGCAGCCTCTTTCCTTAAGGTCTCCCCACCGTGGGAAGACAATACCCTCAAAACCCGGTTTTCAACAGCTTGGATTTTGTTCCCTGGATAAAGGTTAAGGGGGGGAGAACTCGGACACAAGCCCTAGGGTGTTTGCACAGGCACAGGCCATCTAATTTCCAAGCAGGGACAGGACGTTTCCAAAGGCTCAGGTTCCCCCAGGTACACGAGCGGAGCTTAAGAAATGCTGCCGCCTTGTGGCCGCTTCCCGTAACAACAACCTGAAAACCGGTGCTCAGGGGCACTGCAATTCACAAGACGTGCTGGGCTGTAAATGACACCTGGCCTCGCTCAATATCTTGGGGTAAGTGTTCGAAAAGGATGTGAAAACAAGGCAGAATTGCAGGAAACGCAATCATCAGGTACGTGTTACTGGCACGTTAAAGCACATAAAAAGCTGCTAATAGCACCAGTGACTGGGTTGGAAAAAAGGGGGTTTGGGTTTTTACCTGATGTATTAGGGAAAACGCCGAAGACCCTTTTTGGCCAATCTAATATCCGGTAATGCAAATCAACTCGACAGAGAGGTATCATCTCTCACCATTCAGAATGACCATCATCACCAACTCTAACAGCAAGAAATGCTGGAGGTGGCGTGGAAAAAAAAGCTAACCCAGCCCAGGTGATGGTGGGAAGGTAAATTGCTAACAGCCACTCTGGAGAAGAGTTTGGAGCTTCCTAAACATCTAAAATCTAGAGCTACAGAGGATCCAGCAATTCCACTCTGGGCCGTATATCCTGGGAAAGTCAGTATCGAAGGACACATGCACTGCGATATTTAGTGCAGCCCTCTCTTCAAGAGCATAGACTTGCAAGCAAACTAATTGTCCCAGAAAGGAAGAATGGATAAAGAACTTGCAGTACATGTGAACAATGGAGTATTACTCAGCCATGAAATGAAGGAAATGAGTCCATTTGCAGCACTCGGATGGACCTAGGTAGAATCATACTGGATGACAAACGTCCGAGAAAGAGAAATATCATACGATATCACTTATAGGCACAATCTGAAAATTGATACAAATGAACCAACCTCCAGAACAGAAACACAGTCACAGATTTGGAAAGCAAACGTATGGCTACCAGTGGGGAAAATCAGCGGAGGAGGCATCAACCTGGAGTTGGAATTTGGCATACATACCGTTACATACAGAAAATGATTAATGAATAAGGACCTGCTTTTAGCACCTAGAATTTGACTCAATGCACTGTAACGGACGAAAGGAATATGTAAGCTTGGTAGTAATCCGCACAAAAGTACAGAAAACTCTCTGCATAAGAGAAGCAAGTACGAGTTCACCAGAAAGGAACACAACATTGCAAATCTGCTATATCCCGTTATGAAAATAAAAAACAAAAGGGGGGTGGGAATGGTTACTAAATTCGTTCAGCGGCAGAGGCCCACCCAGCTGTCACATCCCTGCAGCCAGAGCAGGCTTGGGTCCCAAGGCTTGACTTTCGTGGGACTGAGGGACCTGGTGAGGATGTGCCAGCTAATGCAGCCCCATTGGAGATGTGCTGCCTGCTCCCCACTCCAGGTGCCGAAATCTCCCGGGGCAGGGGAGCCAAGCTACAGCTAAACATGCCTGGGACACCCAAAGGATGGTAGAACCTCTGGGCGGGAAGATGTTTGAAAAGTCACCTAACCTCCACATTTCCTGATGCTGTGATTTCCACCTGCAGCCTCTTTCCTTAAGGTCTCCCCACCGTGGGAAGACAATACCCTCAAAACCCGGTTTTCAACAGCTTGGATTTTGTCCCCTGGATAAAGGTTAAGGGGGGGAGAACTCGGACACAAGCCCTAGGGTGTTTGCACAGGCACAGGCCATCTAATTTCCAAGCAGGGACAGGACGTTTCCAAAGGCTCAGGTTCCCCCAGGTACACGAGCGGAGCTTAAGAAATGCTGCCGCCTTGTGGCCGCTTCCCGTAACAACAACCTGAAAACCGGTGCTCAGGGGCACTGCAATTCACAAGACGTGCTGGGCTGTAAATGACACCTGGCCTCGCTCAATATCTTGGGGTAAGTGTTCGAAAAGGATGTGAAAACAAGGCAGAATTGCAGGAAACGCAATCATCAGGTACGTGTTACTGGCACGTTAAAGCACATAAAAAGCTGCTAATAGCACCAGTGACTGGGTTGGAAAAAAGGGGGTTTGGGTTTTTACCTGATGTATTAGGGAAAACGCCGAAGACCCTTTTTGGCCAATCTAATATCCGGTAATGCAAATCAACTCGACAGAGAGGTATCATCTCTCACCATTCAGAATGACCATCATCACCAACTCTAACAGCAAGAAATGCTGGAGGTGGCGTGGAAAAAAAAGCTAACCCAGCCCAGGTGATGGTGGGAAGGTAAATTGCTAACAGCCACTCTGGAGAAGAGTTTGGAGCTTCCTAAACATCTAAAATCTAGAGCTACAGAGGATCCAGCAATTCCACTCTGGGCCGTATATCCTGGGAAAGTCAGTATCGAAGGACACATGCACTGCGATATTTAGTGCAGCCCTCTCTTCAAGAGCATAGACTTGCAAGCAAACTAATTGTCCCAGAAAGGAAGAATGGATAAAGAACTTGCAGTACATGTGAACAATGGAGTATTACTCAGCCATGAAATGAAGGAAATGAGTCCATTTGCAGCACTCGGATGGACCTAGGTAGAATCATACTGGATGACAAACGTCCGAGAAAGAGAAATATCATACGATATCACTTATAGGCACAATCTGAAAATTGATACAAATGAACCAACCTCCAGAACAGAAACACAGTCACAGATTTGGAAAGCAAACGTATGGCTACCAGTGGGGAAAATCAGCGGAGGAGGCATCAACCTGGAGTTGGAATTTGGCATACATACCGTTACATACAGAAAATGATTAATGAATAAGGACCTGCTTTTAGCACCTAGAATTTGACTCAATGCACTGTAACGGACGAAAGGAATATGTAAGCTTGGTAGTAATCCGCACAAAAGTACAGAAAACTCTCTGCATAAGAGAAGCAAGTACGAGTTCACCAGAAAGGAACACAACATTGCAAATCTGCTATATCCCGTTATGAAAATAAAAAACAAAAGGGGGGTGGGAATGGTTACTAAATTCGTTCAGCGGCAGAGGCCCACCCAGCTGTCACATCCCTGCAGCCAGAGCAGGCTTGGGTCCCAAGGCTTGACTTTCGTGGGACTGAGGGACCTGGTGAGGATGTGCCAGCTAATGCAGCCCCATTGGAGATGTGCTGCCTGCTCCCCACTCCAGGTGCCGAAATCTCCCGGGGCAGGGGAGCCAAGCTACAGCTAAACATGCCTGGGACACCCAAAGGATGGTAGAACCTCTGGGCGGGAAGATGTTTGAAAAGTCACCTAACCTCCACATTTCCTGATGCTGTGATTTCCACCTGCAGCCTCTTTCCTTAAGGTCTCCCCACCGTGGGAAGACAATACCCTCAAAACCCGGTTTTCAACAGCTTGGATTTTGTCCCCTGGATAAAGGTTAAGGGGGGGAGAACTCGGACACAAGCCCTAGGGTGTTTGCACAGGCACAGGCCATCTAATTTCCAAGCAGGGACAGGACGTTTCCAAAGGCTCAGGTTCCCCCAGGTACACGAGCGGAGCTTAAGAAATGCTGCCGCCTTGTGGCCGCTTCCCGTAACAACAACCTGAAAACCGGTGCTCAGGGGCACTGCAATTCACAAGACGTGCTGGGCTGTAAATGACACCTGGCCTCGCTCAATATCTTGGGGTAAGTGTTCGAAAAGGATGTGAAAACAAGGCAGAATTGCAGGAAACGCAATCATCAGGTACGTGTTACTGGCACGTTAAAGCACATAAAAAGCTGCTAATAGCACCAGTGACTGGGTTGGAAAAAAGGGGGTTTGGGTTTTTACCTGATGTATTAGGGAAAACGCCGAAGACCCTTTTTGGCCAATCTAATATCCGGTAATGCAAATCAACTCGACAGAGAGGTATCATCTCTCACCATTCAGAATGACCATCATCACCAACTCTAACAGCAAGAAATGCTGGAGGTGGCGTGGAAAAAAAAGCTAACCCAGCCCAGGTGATGGTGGGAAGGTAAATTGCTAACAGCCACTCTGGAGAAGAGTTTGGAGCTTCCTAAACATCTAAAATCTAGAGCTACAGAGGATCCAGCAATTCCACTCTGGGCCGTATATCCTGGGAAAGTCAGTATCGAAGGACACATGCACTGCGATATTTAGTGCAGCCCTCTCTTCAAGAGCATAGACTTGCAAGCAAACTAATTGTCCCAGAAAGGAAGAATGGATAAAGAACTTGCAGTACATGTGAACAATGGAGTATTACTCAGCCATGAAATGAAGGAAATGAGTCCATTTGCAGCACTCGGATGGACCTAGGTAGAATCATACTGGATGACAAACGTCCGAGAAAGAGAAATATCATACGATATCACTTATAGGCACAATCTGAAAATTGATACAAATGAACCAACCTCCAGAACAGAAACACAGTCACAGATTTGGAAAGCAAACGTATGGCTACCAGTGGGGAAAATCAGCGGAGGAGGCATCAACCTGGAGTTGGAATTTGGCATACATACCGTTACATACAGAAAATGATTAATGAATAAGGACCTGCTTTTAGCACCTAGAATTTGACTCAATGCACTGTAACGGACGAAAGGAATATGTAAGCTTGGTAGTAATCCGCACAAAAGTACAGAAAACTCTCTGCATAAGAGAAGCAAGTACGAGTTCACCAGAAAGGAACACAACATTGCAAATCTGCTATATCCCGTTATGAAAATAAAAAACAAAAGGGGGGTGGGAATGGTTACTAAATTCGTTCAGCGGCAGAGGCCCACCCAGCTGTCACATCCCTGCAGCCAGAGCAGGCTTGGGTCCCAAGGCTTGACTTTCGTGGGACTGAGGGACCTGGTGAGGATGTGCCAGCTAATGCAGCCCCATTGGAGATGTGCTGCCTGCTCCCCACTCCAGGTGCCGAAATCTCCCGGGGCAGGGGAGCCAAGCTACAGCTAAACATGCCTGGGACACCCAAAGGATGGTAGAACCTCTGGGCGGGAAGATGTTTGAAAAGTCACCTAACCTCCACATTTCCTGATGCTGTGATTTCCACCTGCAGCCTCTTTCCTTAAGGTCTCCCCACCGTGGGAAGACAATACCCTCAAAACCCGGTTTTCAACAGCTTGGATTTTGTCCCCTGGATAAAGGTTAAGGGGGGGAGAACTCGGACACAAGCCCTAGGGTGTTTGCACAGGCACAGGCCATCTAATTTCCAAGCAGGGACAGGACGTTTCCAAAGGCTCAGGTTCCCCCAGGTACACGAGCGGAGCTTAAGAAATGCTGCCGCCTTGTGGCCGCTTCCCGTAACAACAACCTGAAAACCGGTGCTCAGGGGCACTGCAATTCACAAGACGTGCTGGGCTGTAAATGACACCTGGCCTCGCTCAATATCTTGGGGTAAGTGTTCGAAAAGGATGTGAAAACAAGGCAGAATTGCAGGAAACGCAATCATCAGGTACGTGTTACTGGCACGTTAAAGCACATAAAAAGCTGCTAATAGCACCAGTGACTGGGTTGGAAAAAAGGGGGTTTGGGTTTTTACCTGATGTATTAGGGAAAACGCCGAAGACCCTTTTTGGCCAATCTAATATCCGGTAATGCAAATCAACTCGACAGAGAGGTATCATCTCTCACCATTCAGAATGACCATCATCACCAACTCTAACAGCAAGAAATGCTGGAGGTGGCGTGGAAAAAAAAGCTAACCCAGCCCAGGTGATGGTGGGAAGGTAAATTGCTAACAGCCACTCTGGAGAAGAGTTTGGAGCTTCCTAAACATCTAAAATCTAGAGCTACAGAGGATCCAGCAATTCCACTCTGGGCCGTATATCCTGGGAAAGTCAGTATCGAAGGACACATGCACTGCGATATTTAGTGCAGCCCTCTCTTCAAGAGCATAGACTTGCAAGCAAACTAATTGTCCCAGAAAGGAAGAATGGATAAAGAACTTGCAGTACATGTGAACAATGGAGTATTACTCAGCCATGAAATGAAGGAAATGAGTCCATTTGCAGCACTCGGATGGACCTAGGTAGAATCATACTGGATGACAAACGTCCGAGAAAGAGAAATATCATACGATATCACTTATAGGCACAATCTGAAAATTGATACAAATGAACCAACCTCCAGAACAGAAACACAGTCACAGATTTGGAAAGCAAACGTATGGCTACCAGTGGGGAAAATCAGCGGAGGAGGCATCAACCTGGAGTTGGAATTTGGCATACATACCGTTACATACAGAAAATGATTAATGAATAAGGACCTGCTTTTAGCACCTAGAATTTGACTCAATGCACTGTAACGGACGAAAGGAATATGTAAGCTTGGTAGTAATCCGCACAAAAGTACAGAAAACTCTCTGCATAAGAGAAGCAAGTACGAGTTCACCAGAAAGGAACACAACATTGCAAATCTGCTATATCCCGTTATGAAAATAAAAAACAAAAGGGGGGTGGGAATGGTTACTAAATTCGTTCAGCGGCAGAGGCCCACCCAGCTGTCACATCCCTGCAGCCAGAGCAGGCTTGGGTCCCAAGGCTTGACTTTCGTGGGACTGAGGGACCTGGTGAGGATGTGCCAGCTAATGCAGCCCCATTGGAGATGTGCTGCCTGCTCCCCACTCCAGGTGCCGAAATCTCCCGGGGCAGGGGAGCCAAGCTACAGCTAAACATGCCTGGGACACCCAAAGGATGGTAGAACCTCTGGGCGGGAAGATGTTTGAAAAGTCACCTAACCTCCACATTTCCTGATGCTGTGATTTCCACCTGCAGCCTCTTTCCTTAAGGTCTCCCCACCGTGGGAAGACAATACCCTCAAAACCCGGTTTTCAACAGCTTGGATTTTGTCCCCTGGATAAAGGTTAAGGGGGGGAGAACTCGGACACAAGCCCTAGGGTGTTTGCACAGGCACAGGCCATCTAATTTCCAAGCAGGGACAGGACGTTTCCAAAGGCTCAGGTTCCCCCAGGTACACGAGCGGAGCTTAAGAAATGCTGCCGCCTTGTGGCCGCTTCCCGTAACAACAACCTGAAAACCGGTGCTCAGGGGCACTGCAATTCACAAGACGTGCTGGGCTGTAAATGACACCTGGCCTCGCTCAATATCTTGGGGTAAGTGTTCGAAAAGGATGTGAAAACAAGGCAGAATTGCAGGAAACGCAATCATCAGGTACGTGTTACTGGCACGTTAAAGCACATAAAAAGCTGCTAATAGCACCAGTGACTGGGTTGGAAAAAAGGGGGTTTGGGTTTTTACCTGATGTATTAGGGAAAACGCCGAAGACCCTTTTTGGCCAATCTAATATCCGGTAATGCAAATCAACTCGACAGAGAGGTATCATCTCTCACCATTCAGAATGACCATCATCACCAACTCTAACAGCAAGAAATGCTGGAGGTGGCGTGGAAAAAAAAGCTAACCCAGCCCAGGTGATGGTGGGAAGGTAAATTGCTAACAGCCACTCTGGAGAAGAGTTTGGAGCTTCCTAAACATCTAAAATCTAGAGCTACAGAGGATCCAGCAATTCCACTCTGGGCCGTATATCCTGGGAAAGTCAGTATCGAAGGACACATGCACTGCGATATTTAGTGCAGCCCTCTCTTCAAGAGCATAGACTTGCAAGCAAACTAATTGTCCCAGAAAGGAAGAATGGATAAAGAACTTGCAGTACATGTGAACAATGGAGTATTACTCAGCCATGAAATGAAGGAAATGAGTCCATTTGCAGCACTCGGATGGACCTAGGTAGAATCATACTGGATGACAAACGTCCGAGAAAGAGAAATATCATACGATATCACTTATAGGCACAATCTGAAAATTGATACAAATGAACCAACCTCCAGAACAGAAACACAGTCACAGATTTGGAAAGCAAACGTATGGCTACCAGTGGGGAAAATCAGCGGAGGAGGCATCAACCTGGAGTTGGAATTTGGCATACATACCGTTACATACAGAAAATGATTAATGAATAAGGACCTGCTTTTAGCACCTAGAATTTGACTCAATGCACTGTAACGGACGAAAGGAATATGTAAGCTTGGTAGTAATCCGCACAAAAGTACAGAAAACTCTCTGCATAAGAGAAGCAAGTACGAGTTCACCAGAAAGGAACACAACATTGCAAATCTGCTATATCCCGTTATGAAAATAAAAAACAAAAGGGGGGTGGGAATGGTTACTAAATTCGTTCAGCGGCAGAGGCCCACCCAGCTGTCACATCCCTGCAGCCAGAGCAGGCTTGGGTCCCAAGGCTTGACTTTCGTGGGACTGAGGGACCTGGTGAGGATGTGCCAGCTAATGCAGCCCCATTGGAGATGTGCTGCCTGCTCCCCACTCCAGGTGCCGAAATCTCCCGGGGCAGGGGAGCCAAGCTACAGCTAAACATGCCTGGGACACCCAAAGGATGGTAGAACCTCTGGGCGGGAAGATGTTTGAAAAGTCACCTAACCTCCACATTTCCTGATGCTGTGATTTCCACCTGCAGCCTCTTTCCTTAAGGTCTCCCCACCGTGGGAAGACAATACCCTCAAAACCCGGTTTTCAACAGCTTGGATTTTGTCCCCTGGATAAAGGTTAAGGGGGGGAGAACTCGGACACAAGCCCTAGGGTGTTTGCACAGGCACAGGCCATCTAATTTCCAAGCAGGGACAGGACGTTTCCAAAGGCTCAGGTTCCCCCAGGTACACGAGCGGAGCTTAAGAAATGCTGCCGCCTTGTGGCCGCTTCCCGTAACAACAACCTGAAAACCGGTGCTCAGGGGCACTGCAATTCACAAGACGTGCTGGGCTGTAAATGACACCTGGCCTCGCTCAATATCTTGGGGTAAGTGTTCGAAAAGGATGTGAAAACAAGGCAGAATTGCAGGAAACGCAATCATCAGGTACGTGTTACTGGCACGTTAAAGCACATAAAAAGCTGCTAATAGCACCAGTGACTGGGTTGGAAAAAAGGGGGTTTGGGTTTTTACCTGATGTATTAGGGAAAACGCCGAAGACCCTTTTTGGCCAATCTAATATCCGGTAATGCAAATCAACTCGACAGAGAGGTATCATCTCTCACCATTCAGAATGACCATCATCACCAACTCTAACAGCAAGAAATGCTGGAGGTGGCGTGGAAAAAAAAGCTAACCCAGCCCAGGTGATGGTGGGAAGGTAAATTGCTAACAGCCACTCTGGAGAAGAGTTTGGAGCTTCCTAAACATCTAAAATCTAGAGCTACAGAGGATCCAGCAATTCCACTCTGGGCCGTATATCCTGGGAAAGTCAGTATCGAAGGACACATGCACTGCGATATTTAGTGCAGCCCTCTCTTCAAGAGCATAGACTTGCAAGCAAACTAATTGTCCCAGAAAGGAAGAATGGATAAAGAACTTGCAGTACATGTGAACAATGGAGTATTACTCAGCCATGAAATGAAGGAAATGAGTCCATTTGCAGCACTCGGATGGACCTAGGTAGAATCATACTGGATGACAAACGTCCGAGAAAGAGAAATATCATACGATATCACTTATAGGCACAATCTGAAAATTGATACAAATGAACCAACCTCCAGAACAGAAACACAGTCACAGATTTGGAAAGCAAACGTATGGCTACCAGTGGGGAAAATCAGCGGAGGAGGCATCAACCTGGAGTTGGAATTTGGCATACATACCGTTACATACAGAAAATGATTAATGAATAAGGACCTGCTTTTAGCACCTAGAATTTGACTCAATGCACTGTAACGGACGAAAGGAATATGTAAGCTTGGTAGTAATCCGCACAAAAGTACAGAAAACTCTCTGCATAAGAGAAGCAAGTACGAGTTCACCAGAAAGGAACACAACATTGCAAATCTGCTATATCCCGTTATGAAAATAAAAAACAAAAGGGGGGTGGGAATGGTTACTAAATTCGTTCAGCGGCAGAGGCCCACCCAGCTGTCACATCCCTGCAGCCAGAGCAGGCTTGGGTCCCAAGGCTTGACTTTCGTGGGACTGAGGGACCTGGTGAGGATGTGCCAGCTAATGCAGCCCCATTGGAGATGTGCTGCCTGCTCCCCACTCCAGGTGCCGAAATCTCCCGGGGCAGGGGAGCCAAGCTACAGCTAAACATGCCTGGGACACCCAAAGGATGGTAGAACCTCTGGGCGGGAAGATGTTTGAAAAGTCACCTAACCTCCACATTTCCTGATGCTGTGATTTCCACCTGCAGCCTCTTTCCTTAAGGTCTCCCCACCGTGGGAAGACAATACCCTCAAAACCCGGTTTTCAACAGCTTGGATTTTGTCCCCTGGATAAAGGTTAAGGGGGGGAGAACTCGGACACAAGCCCTAGGGTGTTTGCACAGGCACAGGCCATCTAATTTCCAAGCAGGGACAGGACGTTTCCAAAGGCTCAGGTTCCCCCAGGTACACGAGCGGAGCTTAAGAAATGCTGCCGCCTTGTGGCCGCTTCCCGTAACAACAACCTGAAAACCGGTGCTCAGGGGCACTGCAATTCACAAGACGTGCTGGGCTGTAAATGACACCTGGCCTCGCTCAATATCTTGGGGTAAGTGTTCGAAAAGGATGTGAAAACAAGGCAGAATTGCAGGAAACGCAATCATCAGGTACGTGTTACTGGCACGTTAAAGCACATAAAAAGCTGCTAATAGCACCAGTGACTGGGTTGGAAAAAAGGGGGTTTGGGTTTTTACCTGATGTATTAGGGAAAACGCCGAAGACCCTTTTTGGCCAATCTAATATCCGGTAATGCAAATCAACTCGACAGAGAGGTATCATCTCTCACCATTCAGAATGACCATCATCACCAACTCTAACAGCAAGAAATGCTGGAGGTGGCGTGGAAAAAAAAGCTAACCCAGCCCAGGTGATGGTGGGAAGGTAAATTGCTAACAGCCACTCTGGAGAAGAGTTTGGAGCTTCCTAAACATCTAAAATCTAGAGCTACAGAGGATCCAGCAATTCCACTCTGGGCCGTATATCCTGGGAAAGTCAGTATCGAAGGACACATGCACTGCGATATTTAGTGCAGCCCTCTCTTCAAGAGCATAGACTTGCAAGCAAACTAATTGTCCCAGAAAGGAAGAATGGATAAAGAACTTGCAGTACATGTGAACAATGGAGTATTACTCAGCCATGAAATGAAGGAAATGAGTCCATTTGCAGCACTCGGATGGACCTAGGTAGAATCATACTGGATGACAAACGTCCGAGAAAGAGAAATATCATACGATATCACTTATAGGCACAATCTGAAAATTGATACAAATGAACCAACCTCCAGAACAGAAACACAGTCACAGATTTGGAAAGCAAACGTATGGCTACCAGTGGGGAAAATCAGCGGAGGAGGCATCAACCTGGAGTTGGAATTTGGCATACATACCGTTACATACAGAAAATGATTAATGAATAAGGACCTGCTTTTAGCACCTAGAATTTGACTCAATGCACTGTAACGGACGAAAGGAATATGTAAGCTTGGTAGTAATCCGCACAAAAGTACAGAAAACTCTCTGCATAAGAGAAGCAAGTACGAGTTCACCAGAAAGGAACACAACATTGCAAATCTGCTATATCCCGTTATGAAAATAAAAAACAAAAGGGGGGTGGGAATGGTTACTAAATTCGTTCAGCGGCAGAGGCCCACCCAGCTGTCACATCCCTGCAGCCAGAGCAGGCTTGGGTCCCAAGGCTTGACTTTCGTGGGACTGAGGGACCTGGTGAGGATGTGCCAGCTAATGCAGCCCCATTGGAGATGTGCTGCCTGCTCCCCACTCCAGGTGCCGAAATCTCCCGGGGCAGGGGAGCCAAGCTACAGCTAAACATGCCTGGGACACCCAAAGGATGGTAGAACCTCTGGGCGGGAAGATGTTTGAAAAGTCACCTAACCTCCACATTTCCTGATGCTGTGATTTCCACCTGCAGCCTCTTTCCTTAAGGTCTCCCCACCGTGGGAAGACAATACCCTCAAAACCCGGTTTTCAACAGCTTGGATTTTGTCCCCTGGATAAAGGTTAAGGGGGGGAGAACTCGGACACAAGCCCTAGGGTGTTTGCACAGGCACAGGCCATCTAATTTCCAAGCAGGGACAGGACGTTTCCAAAGGCTCAGGTTCCCCCAGGTACACGAGCGGAGCTTAAGAAATGCTGCCGCCTTGTGGCCGCTTCCCGTAACAACAACCTGAAAACCGGTGCTCAGGGGCACTGCAATTCACAAGACGTGCTGGGCTGTAAATGACACCTGGCCTCGCTCAATATCTTGGGGTAAGTGTTCGAAAAGGATGTGAAAACAAGGCAGAATTGCAGGAAACGCAATCATCAGGTACGTGTTACTGGCACGTTAAAGCACATAAAAAGCTGCTAATAGCACCAGTGACTGGGTTGGAAAAAAGGGGGTTTGGGTTTTTACCTGATGTATTAGGGAAAACGCCGAAGACCCTTTTTGGCCAATCTAATATCCGGTAATGCAAATCAACTCGACAGAGAGGTATCATCTCTCACCATTCAGAATGACCATCATCACCAACTCTAACAGCAAGAAATGCTGGAGGTGGCGTGGAAAAAAAAGCTAACCCAGCCCAGGTGATGGTGGGAAGGTAAATTGCTAACAGCCACTCTGGAGAAGAGTTTGGAGCTTCCTAAACATCTAAAATCTAGAGCTACAGAGGATCCAGCAATTCCACTCTGGGCCGTATATCCTGGGAAAGTCAGTATCGAAGGACACATGCACTGCGATATTTAGTGCAGCCCTCTCTTCAAGAGCATAGACTTGCAAGCAAACTAATTGTCCCAGAAAGGAAGAATGGATAAAGAACTTGCAGTACATGTGAACAATGGAGTATTACTCAGCCATGAAATGAAGGAAATGAGTCCATTTGCAGCACTCGGATGGACCTAGGTAGAATCATACTGGATGACAAACGTCCGAGAAAGAGAAATATCATACGATATCACTTATAGGCACAATCTGAAAATTGATACAAATGAACCAACCTCCAGAACAGAAACACAGTCACAGATTTGGAAAGCAAACGTATGGCTACCAGTGGGGAAAATCAGCGGAGGAGGCATCAACCTGGAGTTGGAATTTGGCATACATACCGTTACATACAGAAAATGATTAATGAATAAGGACCTGCTTTTAGCACCTAGAATTTGACTCAATGCACTGTAACGGACGAAAGGAATATGTAAGCTTGGTAGTAATCCGCACAAAAGTACAGAAAACTCTCTGCATAAGAGAAGCAAGTACGAGTTCACCAGAAAGGAACACAACATTGCAAATCTGCTATATCCCGTTATGAAAATAAAAAACAAAAGGGGGGTGGGAATGGTTACTAAATTCGTTCAGCGGCAGAGGCCCACCCAGCTGTCACATCCCTGCAGCCAGAGCAGGCTTGGGTCCCAAGGCTTGACTTTCGTGGGACTGAGGGACCTGGTGAGGATGTGCCAGCTAATGCAGCCCCATTGGAGATGTGCTGCCTGCTCCCCACTCCAGGTGCCGAAATCTCCCGGGGCAGGGGAGCCAAGCTACAGCTAAACATGCCTGGGACACCCAAAGGATGGTAGAACCTCTGGGCGGGAAGATGTTTGAAAAGTCACCTAACCTCCACATTTCCTGATGCTGTGATTTCCACCTGCAGCCTCTTTCCTTAAGGTCTCCCCACCGTGGGAAGACAATACCCTCAAAACCCGGTTTTCAACAGCTTGGATTTTGTCCCCTGGATAAAGGTTAAGGGGGGGAGAACTCGGACACAAGCCCTAGGGTGTTTGCACAGGCACAGGCCATCTAATTTCCAAGCAGGGACAGGACGTTTCCAAAGGCTCAGGTTCCCCCAGGTACACGAGCGGAGCTTAAGAAATGCTGCCGCCTTGTGGCCGCTTCCCGTAACAACAACCTGAAAACCGGTGCTCAGGGGCACTGCAATTCACAAGACGTGCTGGGCTGTAAATGACACCTGGCCTCGCTCAATATCTTGGGGTAAGTGTTCGAAAAGGATGTGAAAACAAGGCAGAATTGCAGGAAACGCAATCATCAGGTACGTGTTACTGGCACGTTAAAGCACATAAAAAGCTGCTAATAGCACCAGTGACTGGGTTGGAAAAAAGGGGGTTTGGGTTTTTACCTGATGTATTAGGGAAAACGCCGAAGACCCTTTTTGGCCAATCTAATATCCGGTAATGCAAATCAACTCGACAGAGAGGTATCATCTCTCACCATTCAGAATGACCATCATCACCAACTCTAACAGCAAGAAATGCTGGAGGTGGCGTGGAAAAAAAAGCTAACCCAGCCCAGGTGATGGTGGGAAGGTAAATTGCTAACAGCCACTCTGGAGAAGAGTTTGGAGCTTCCTAAACATCTAAAATCTAGAGCTACAGAGGATCCAGCAATTCCACTCTGGGCCGTATATCCTGGGAAAGTCAGTATCGAAGGACACATGCACTGCGATATTTAGTGCAGCCCTCTCTTCAAGAGCATAGACTTGCAAGCAAACTAATTGTCCCAGAAAGGAAGAATGGATAAAGAACTTGCAGTACATGTGAACAATGGAGTATTACTCAGCCATGAAATGAAGGAAATGAGTCCATTTGCAGCACTCGGATGGACCTAGGTAGAATCATACTGGATGACAAACGTCCGAGAAAGAGAAATATCATACGATATCACTTATAGGCACAATCTGAAAATTGATACAAATGAACCAACCTCCAGAACAGAAACACAGTCACAGATTTGGAAAGCAAACGTATGGCTACCAGTGGGGAAAATCAGCGGAGGAGGCATCAACCTGGAGTTGGAATTTGGCATACATACCGTTACATACAGAAAATGATTAATGAATAAGGACCTGCTTTTAGCACCTAGAATTTGACTCAATGCACTGTAACGGACGAAAGGAATATGTAAGCTTGGTAGTAATCCGCACAAAAGTACAGAAAACTCTCTGCATAAGAGAAGCAAGTACGAGTTCACCAGAAAGGAACACAACATTGCAAATCTGCTATATCCCGTTATGAAAATAAAAAACAAAAGGGGGGTGGGAATGGTTACTAAATTCGTTCAGCGGCAGAGGCCCACCCAGCTGTCACATCCCTGCAGCCAGAGCAGGCTTGGGTCCCAAGGCTTGACTTTCGTGGGACTGAGGGACCTGGTGAGGATGTGCCAGCTAATGCAGCCCCATTGGAGATGTGCTGCCTGCTCCCCACTCCAGGTGCCGAAATCTCCCGGGGCAGGGGAGCCAAGCTACAGCTAAACATGCCTGGGACACCCAAAGGATGGTAGAACCTCTGGGCGGGAAGATGTTTGAAAAGTCACCTAACCTCCACATTTCCTGATGCTGTGATTTCCACCTGCAGCCTCTTTCCTTAAGGTCTCCCCACCGTGGGAAGACAATACCCTCAAAACCCGGTTTTCAACAGCTTGGATTTTGTCCCCTGGATAAAGGTTAAGGGGGGGAGAACTCGGACACAAGCCCTAGGGTGTTTGCACAGGCACAGGCCATCTAATTTCCAAGCAGGGACAGGACGTTTCCAAAGGCTCAGGTTCCCCCAGGTACACGAGCGGAGCTTAAGAAATGCTGCCGCCTTGTGGCCGCTTCCCGTAACAACAACCTGAAAACCGGTGCTCAGGGGCACTGCAATTCACAAGACGTGCTGGGCTGTAAATGACACCTGGCCTCGCTCAATATCTTGGGGTAAGTGTTCGAAAAGGATGTGAAAACAAGGCAGAATTGCAGGAAACGCAATCATCAGGTACGTGTTACTGGCACGTTAAAGCACATAAAAAGCTGCTAATAGCACCAGTGACTGGGTTGGAAAAAAGGGGGTTTGGGTTTTTACCTGATGTATTAGGGAAAACGCCGAAGACCCTTTTTGGCCAATCTAATATCCGGTAATGCAAATCAACTCGACAGAGAGGTATCATCTCTCACCATTCAGAATGACCATCATCACCAACTCTAACAGCAAGAAATGCTGGAGGTGGCGTGGAAAAAAAAGCTAACCCAGCCCAGGTGATGGTGGGAAGGTAAATTGCTAACAGCCACTCTGGAGAAGAGTTTGGAGCTTCCTAAACATCTAAAATCTAGAGCTACAGAGGATCCAGCAATTCCACTCTGGGCCGTATATCCTGGGAAAGTCAGTATCGAAGGACACATGCACTGCGATATTTAGTGCAGCCCTCTCTTCAAGAGCATAGACTTGCAAGCAAACTAATTGTCCCAGAAAGGAAGAATGGATAAAGAACTTGCAGTACATGTGAACAATGGAGTATTACTCAGCCATGAAATGAAGGAGATGAGTCCATTTGCAGCACTCGGATGGACCTAGGTAGAATCATACTGGATGACAAACGTCCGAGAAAGAGAAATATCATACGATATCACTTATAGGCACAATCTGAAAATTGATACAAATGAACCAACCTCCAGAACAGAAACACAGTCACAGATTTGGAAAGCAAACGTATGGCTACCAGTGGGGAAAATCAGCGGAGGAGGCATCAACCTGGAGTTGGAATTTGGCATACATACCGTTACATACAGAAAATGATTAATGAATAAGGACCTGCTTTTAGCACCTAGAATTTGACTCAATGCACTGTAACGGACGAAAGGAATATGTAAGCTTGGTAGTAATCCGCACAAAAGTACAGAAAACTCTCTGCATAAGAGAAGCAAGTACGAGTTCACCAGAAAGGAACACAACATTGCAAATCTGCTATATCCCGTTATGAAAATAAAAAACAAAAGGGGGGTGGGAATGGTTACTAAATTCGTTCAGCGGCAGAGGCCCACCCAGCTGTCACATCCCTGCAGCCAGAGCAGGCTTGGGTCCCAAGGCTTGACTTTCGTGGGACTGAGGGACCTGGTGAGGATGTGCCAGCTAATGCAGCCCCATTGGAGATGTGCTGCCTGCTCCCCACTCCAGGTGCCGAAATCTCCCGGGGCAGGGGAGCCAAGCTACAGCTAAACATGCCTGGGACACCCAAAGGATGGTAGAACCTCTGGGCGGGAAGATGTTTGAAAAGTCACCTAACCTCCACATTTCCTGATGCTGTGATTTCCACCTGCAGCCTCTTTCCTTAAGGTCTCCCCACCGTGGGAAGACAATACCCTCAAAACCCGGTTTTCAACAGCTTGGATTTTGTCCCCTGGATAAAGGTTAAGGGGGGGAGAACTCGGACACAAGCCCTAGGGTGTTTGCACAGGCACAGGCCATCTAATTTCCAAGCAGGGACAGGACGTTTCCAAAGGCTCAGGTTCCCCCAGGTACACGAGCGGAGCTTAAGAAATGCTGCCGCCTTGTGGCCGCTTCCCGTAACAACAACCTGAAAACCGGTGCTCAGGGGCACTGCAATTCACAAGACGTGCTGGGCTGTAAATGACACCTGGCCTCGCTCAATATCTTGGGGTAAGTGTTCGAAAAGGATGTGAAAACAAGGCAGAATTGCAGGAAACGCAATCATCAGGTACGTGTTACTGGCACGTTAAAGCACATAAAAAGCTGCTAATAGCACCAGTGACTGGGTTGGAAAAAAGGGGGTTTGGGTTTTTACCTGATGTATTAGGGAAAACGCCGAAGACCCTTTTTGGCCAATCTAATATCCGGTAATGCAAATCAACTCGACAGAGAGGTATCATCTCTCACCATTCAGAATGACCATCATCACCAACTCTAACAGCAAGAAATGCTGGAGGTGGCGTGGAAAAAAAAGCTAACCCAGCCCAGGTGATGGTGGGAAGGTAAATTGCTAACAGCCACTCTGGAGAAGAGTTTGGAGCTTCCTAAACATCTAAAATCTAGAGCTACAGAGGATCCAGCAATTCCACTCTGGGCCGTATATCCTGGGAAAGTCAGTATCGAAGGACACATGCACTGCGATATTTAGTGCAGCCCTCTCTTCAAGAGCATAGACTTGCAAGCAAACTAATTGTCCCAGAAAGGAAGAATGGATAAAGAACTTGCAGTACATGTGAACAATGGAGTATTACTCAGCCATGAAATGAAGGAAATGAGTCCATTTGCAGCACTCGGATGGACCTAGGTAGAATCATACTGGATGACAAACGTCCGAGAAAGAGAAATATCATACGATATCACTTATAGGCACAATCTGAAAATTGATACAAATGAACCAACCTCCAGAACAGAAACACAGTCACAGATTTGGAAAGCAAACGTATGGCTACCAGTGGGGAAAATCAGCGGAGGAGGCATCAACCTGGAGTTGGAATTTGGCATACATACCGTTACATACAGAAAATGATTAATGAATAAGGACCTGCTTTTAGCACCTAGAATTTGACTCAATGCACTGTAACGGACGAAAGGAATATGTAAGCTTGGTAGTAATCCGCACAAAAGTACAGAAAACTCTCTGCATAAGAGAAGCAAGTACGAGTTCACCAGAAAGGAACACAACATTGCAAATCTGCTATATCCCGTTATGAAAATAAAAAACAAAAGGGGGGTGGGAATGGTTACTAAATTCGTTCAGCGGCAGAGGCCCACCCAGCTGTCACATCCCTGCAGCCAGAGCAGGCTTGGGTCCCAAGGCTTGACTTTCGTGGGACTGAGGGACCTGGTGAGGATGTGCCAGCTAATGCAGCCCCATTGGAGATGTGCTGCCTGCTCCCCACTCCAGGTGCCGAAATCTCCCGGGGCAGGGGAGCCAAGCTACAGCTAAACATGCCTGGGACACCCAAAGGATGGTAGAACCTCTGGGCGGGAAGATGTTTGAAAAGTCACCTAACCTCCACATTTCCTGATGCTGTGATTTCCACCTGCAGCCTCTTTCCTTAAGGTCTCCCCACCGTGGGAAGACAATACCCTCAAAACCCGGTTTTCAACAGCTTGGATTTTGTCCCCTGGATAAAGGTTAAGGGGGGGAGAACTCGGACACAAGCCCTAGGGTGTTTGCACAGGCACAGGCCATCTAATTTCCAAGCAGGGACAGGACGTTTCCAAAGGCTCAGGTTCCCCCAGGTACACGAGCGGAGCTTAAGAAATGCTGCCGCCTTGTGGCCGCTTCCCGTAACAACAACCTGAAAACCGGTGCTCAGGGGCACTGCAATTCACAAGACGTGCTGGGCTGTAAATGACACCTGGCCTCGCTCAATATCTTGGGGTAAGTGTTCGAAAAGGATGTGAAAACAAGGCAGAATTGCAGGAAACGCAATCATCAGGTACGTGTTACTGGCACGTTAAAGCACATAAAAAGCTGCTAATAGCACCAGTGACTGGGTTGGAAAAAAGGGGGTTTGGGTTTTTACCTGATGTATTAGGGAAAACGCCGAAGACCCTTTTTGGCCAATCTAATATCCGGTAATGCAAATCAACTCGACAGAGAGGTATCATCTCTCACCATTCAGAATGACCATCATCACCAACTCTAACAGCAAGAAATGCTGGAGGTGGCGTGGAAAAAAAAGCTAACCCAGCCCAGGTGATGGTGGGAAGGTAAATTGCTAACAGCCACTCTGGAGAAGAGTTTGGAGCTTCCTAAACATCTAAAATCTAGAGCTACAGAGGATCCAGCAATTCCACTCTGGGCCGTATATCCTGGGAAAGTCAGTATCGAAGGACACATGCACTGCGATATTTAGTGCAGCCCTCTCTTCAAGAGCATAGACTTGCAAGCAAACTAATTGTCCCAGAAAGGAAGAATGGATAAAGAACTTGCAGTACATGTGAACAATGGAGTATTACTCAGCCATGAAATGAAGGAAATGAGTCCATTTGCAGCACTCGGATGGACCTAGGTAGAATCATACTGGATGACAAACGTCCGAGAAAGAGAAATATCATACGATATCACTTATAGGCACAATCTGAAAATTGATACAAATGAACCAACCTCCAGAACAGAAACACAGTCACAGATTTGGAAAGCAAACGTATGGCTACCAGTGGGGAAAATCAGCGGAGGAGGCATCAACCTGGAGTTGGAATTTGGCATACATACCGTTACATACAGAAAATGATTAATGAATAAGGACCTGCTTTTAGCACCTAGAATTTGACTCAATGCACTGTAACGGACGAAAGGAATATGTAAGCTTGGTAGTAATCCGCACAAAAGTACAGAAAACTCTCTGCATAAGAGAAGCAAGTACGAGTTCACCAGAAAGGAACACAACATTGCAAATCTGCTATATCCCGTTATGAAAATAAAAAACAAAAGGGGGGTGGGAATGGTTACTAAATTCGTTCAGCGGCAGAGGCCCACCCAGCTGTCACATCCCTGCAGCCAGAGCAGGCTTGGGTCCCAAGGCTTGACTTTCGTGGGACTGAGGGACCTGGTGAGGATGTGCCAGCTAATGCAGCCCCATTGGAGATGTGCTGCCTGCTCCCCACTCCAGGTGCCGAAATCTCCCGGGGCAGGGGAGCCAAGCTACAGCTAAACATGCCTGGGACACCCAAAGGATGGTAGAACCTCTGGGCGGGAAGATGTTTGAAAAGTCACCTAACCTCCACATTTCCTGATGCTGTGATTTCCACCTGCAGCCTCTTTCCTTAAGGTCTCCCCACCGTGGGAAGACAATACCCTCAAAACCCGGTTTTCAACAGCTTGGATTTTGTCCCCTGGATAAAGGTTAAGGGGGGGAGAACTCGGACACAAGCCCTAGGGTGTTTGCACAGGCACAGGCCATCTAATTTCCAAGCAGGGACAGGACGTTTCCAAAGGCTCAGGTTCCCCCAGGTACACGAGCGGAGCTTAAGAAATGCTGCCGCCTTGTGGCCGCTTCCCGTAACAACAACCTGAAAACCGGTGCTCAGGGGCACTGCAATTCACAAGACGTGCTGGGCTGTAAATGACACCTGGCCTCGCTCAATATCTTGGGGTAAGTGTTCGAAAAGGATGTGAAAACAAGGCAGAATTGCAGGAAACGCAATCATCAGGTACGTGTTACTGGCACGTTAAAGCACATAAAAAGCTGCTAATAGCACCAGTGACTGGGTTGGAAAAAAGGGGGTTTGGGTTTTTACCTGATGTATTAGGGAAAACGCCGAAGACCCTTTTTGGCCAATCTAATATCCGGTAATGCAAATCAACTCGACAGAGAGGTATCATCTCTCACCATTCAGAATGACCATCATCACCAACTCTAACAGCAAGAAATGCTGGAGGTGGCGTGGAAAAAAAAGCTAACCCAGCCCAGGTGATGGTGGGAAGGTAAATTGCTAACAGCCACTCTGGAGAAGAGTTTGGAGCTTCCTAAACATCTAAAATCTAGAGCTACAGAGGATCCAGCAATTCCACTCTGGGCCGTATATCCTGGGAAAGTCAGTATCGAAGGACACATGCACTGCGATATTTAGTGCAGCCCTCTCTTCAAGAGCATAGACTTGCAAGCAAACTAATTGTCCCAGAAAGGAAGAATGGATAAAGAACTTGCAGTACATGTGAACAATGGAGTATTACTCAGCCATGAAATGAAGGAAATGAGTCCATTTGCAGCACTCGGATGGACCTAGGTAGAATCATACTGGATGACAAACGTCCGAGAAAGAGAAATATCATACGATATCACTTATAGGCACAATCTGAAAATTGATACAAATGAACCAACCTCCAGAACAGAAACACAGTCACAGATTTGGAAAGCAAACGTATGGCTACCAGTGGGGAAAATCAGCGGAGGAGGCATCAACCTGGAGTTGGAATTTGGCATACATACCGTTACATACAGAAAATGATTAATGAATAAGGACCTGCTTTTAGCACCTAGAATTTGACTCAATGCACTGTAACGGACGAAAGGAATATGTAAGCTTGGTAGTAATCCGCACAAAAGTACAGAAAACTCTCTGCATAAGAGAAGCAAGTACGAGTTCACCAGAAAGGAACACAACATTGCAAATCTGCTATATCCCGTTATGAAAATAAAAAACAAAAGGGGGGTGGGAATGGTTACTAAATTCGTTCAGCGGCAGAGGCCCACCCAGCTGTCACATCCCTGCAGCCAGAGCAGGCTTGGGTCCCAAGGCTTGACTTTCGTGGGACTGAGGGACCTGGTGAGGATGTGCCAGCTAATGCAGCCCCATTGGAGATGTGCTGCCTGCTCCCCACTCCAGGTGCCGAAATCTCCCGGGGCAGGGGAGCCAAGCTACAGCTAAACATGCCTGGGACACCCAAAGGATGGTAGAACCTCTGGGCGGGAAGATGTTTGAAAAGTCACCTAACCTCCACATTTCCTGATGCTGTGATTTCCACCTGCAGCCTCTTTCCTTAAGGTCTCCCCACCGTGGGAAGACAATACCCTCAAAACCCGGTTTTCAACAGCTTGGATTTTGTCCCCTGGATAAAGGTTAAGGGGGGGAGAACTCGGACACAAGCCCTAGGGTGTTTGCACAGGCACAGGCCATCTAATTTCCAAGCAGGGACAGGACGTTTCCAAAGGCTCAGGTTCCCCCAGGTACACGAGCGGAGCTTAAGAAATGCTGCCGCCTTGTGGCCGCTTCCCGTAACAACAACCTGAAAACCGGTGCTCAGGGGCACTGCAATTCACAAGACGTGCTGGGCTGTAAATGACACCTGGCCTCGCTCAATATCTTGGGGTAAGTGTTCGAAAAGGATGTGAAAACAAGGCAGAATTGCAGGAAACGCAATCATCAGGTACGTGTTACTGGCACGTTAAAGCACATAAAAAGCTGCTAATAGCACCAGTGACTGGGTTGGAAAAAAGGGGGTTTGGGTTTTTACCTGATGTATTAGGGAAAACGCCGAAGACCCTTTTTGGCCAATCTAATATCCGGTAATGCAAATCAACTCGACAGAGAGGTATCATCTCTCACCATTCAGAATGACCATCATCACCAACTCTAACAGCAAGAAATGCTGGAGGTGGCGTGGAAAAAAAAGCTAACCCAGCCCAGGTGATGGTGGGAAGGTAAATTGCTAACAGCCACTCTGGAGAAGAGTTTGGAGCTTCCTAAACATCTAAAATCTAGAGCTACAGAGGATCCAGCAATTCCACTCTGGGCCGTATATCCTGGGAAAGTCAGTATCGAAGGACACATGCACTGCGATATTTAGTGCAGCCCTCTCTTCAAGAGCATAGACTTGCAAGCAAACTAATTGTCCCAGAAAGGAAGAATGGATAAAGAACTTGCAGTACATGTGAACAATGGAGTATTACTCAGCCATGAAATGAAGGAAATGAGTCCATTTGCAGCACTCGGATGGACCTAGGTAGAATCATACTGGATGACAAACGTCCGAGAAAGAGAAATATCATACGATATCACTTATAGGCACAATCTGAAAATTGATACAAATGAACCAACCTCCAGAACAGAAACACAGTCACAGATTTGGAAAGCAAACGTATGGCTACCAGTGGGGAAAATCAGCGGAGGAGGCATCAACCTGGAGTTGGAATTTGGCATACATACCGTTACATACAGAAAATGATTAATGAATAAGGACCTGCTTTTAGCACCTAGAATTTGACTCAATGCACTGTAACGGACGAAAGGAATATGTAAGCTTGGTAGTAATCCGCAGAAAAGTACAGAAAACTCTCTGCATAAGAGAAGCAAGTACGAGTTCACCAGAAAGGAACACAACATTGCAAATCTGCTATATCCCGTTATGAAAATAAAAAACAAAAGGGGGGTGGGAATGGTTACTAAATTCGTTCAGCGGCAGAGGCCCACCCAGCTGTCACATCCCTGCAGCCAGAGCAGGCTTGGGTCCCAAGGCTTGACTTTCGTGGGACTGAGGGACCTGGTGAGGATGTGCCAGCTAATGCAGCCCCATTGGAGATGTGCTGCCTGCTCCCCACTCCAGGTGCCGAAATCTCCCGGGGCAGGGGAGCCAAGCTACAGCTAAACATGCCTGGGACACCCAAAGGATGGTAGAACCTCTGGGCGGGAAGATGTTTGAAAAGTCACCTAACCTCCACATTTCCTGATGCTGTGATTTCCACCTGCAGCCTCTTTCCTTAAGGTCTCCCCACCGTGGGAAGACAATACCCTCAAAACCCGGTTTTCAACAGCTTGGATTTTGTCCCCTGGATAAAGGTTAAGGGGGGGAGAACTCGGACACAAGCCCTAGGGTGTTTGCACAGGCACAGGCCATCTAATTTCCAAGCAGGGACAGGACGTTTCCAAAGGCTCAGGTTCCCCCAGGTACACGAGCGGAGCTTAAGAAATGCTGCCGCCTTGTGGCCGCTTCCCGTAACAACAACCTGAAAACCGGTGCTCAGGGGCACTGCAATTCACAAGACGTGCTGGGCTGTAAATGACACCTGGCCTCGCTCAATATCTTGGGGTAAGTGTTCGAAAAGGATGTGAAAACAAGGCAGAATTGCAGGAAACGCAATCATCAGGTACGTGTTACTGGCACGTTAAAGCACATAAAAAGCTGCTAATAGCACCAGTGACTGGGTTGGAAAAAAGGGGGTTTGGGTTTTTACCTGATGTATTAGGGAAAACGCCGAAGACCCTTTTTGGCCAATCTAATATCCGGTAATGCAAATCAACTCGACAGAGAGGTATCATCTCTCACCATTCAGAATGACCATCATCACCAACTCTAACAGCAAGAAATGCTGGAGGTGGCGTGGAAAAAAAAGCTAACCCAGCCCAGGTGATGGTGGGAAGGTAAATTGCTAACAGCCACTCTGGAGAAGAGTTTGGAGCTTCCTAAACATCTAAAATCTAGAGCTACAGAGGATCCAGCAATTCCACTCTGGGCCGTATATCCTGGGAAAGTCAGTATCGAAGGACACATGCACTGCGATATTTAGTGCAGCCCTCTCTTCAAGAGCATAGACTTGCAAGCAAACTAATTGTCCCAGAAAGGAAGAATGGATAAAGAACTTGCAGTACATGTGAACAATGGAGTATTACTCAGCCATGAAATGAAGGAAATGAGTCCATTTGCAGCACTCGGATGGACCTAGGTAGAATCATACTGGATGACAAACGTCCGAGAAAGAGAAATATCATACGATATCACTTATAGGCACAATCTGAAAATTGATACAAATGAACCAACCTCCAGAACAGAAACACAGTCACAGATTTGGAAAGCAAACGTATGGCTACCAGTGGGGAAAATCAGCGGAGGAGGCATCAACCTGGAGTTGGAATTTGGCATACATACCGTTACATACAGAAAATGATTAATGAATAAGGACCTGCTTTTAGCACCTAGAATTTGACTCAATGCACTGTAACGGACGAAAGGAATATGTAAGCTTGGTAGTAATCCGCAGAAAAGTACAGAAAACTCTCTGCATAAGAGAAGCAAGTACGAGTTCACCAGAAAGGAACACAACATTGCAAATCTGCTATATCCCGTTATGAAAATAAAAAACAAAAGGGGGGTGGGAATGGTTACTAAATTCGTTCAGCGGCAGAGGCCCACCCAGCTGTCACATCCCTGCAGCCAGAGCAGGCTTGGGTCCCAAGGCTTGACTTTCGTGGGACTGAGGGACCTGGTGAGGATGTGCCAGCTAATGCAGCCCCATTGGAGATGTGCTGCCTGCTCCCCACTCCAGGTGCCGAAATCTCCCGGGGCAGGGGAGCCAAGCTACAGCTAAACATGCCTGGGACACCCAAAGGATGGTAGAACCTCTGGGCGGGAAGATGTTTGAAAAGTCACCTAACCTCCACATTTCCTGATGCTGTGATTTCCACCTGCAGCCTCTTTCCTTAAGGTCTCCCCACCGTGGGAAGACAATACCCTCAAAACCCGGTTTTCAACAGCTTGGATTTTGTCCCCTGGATAAAGGTTAAGGGGGGGAGAACTCGGACACAAGCCCTAGGGTGTTTGCACAGGCACAGGCCATCTAATTTCCAAGCAGGGACAGGACGTTTCCAAAGGCTCAGGTTCCCCCAGGTACACGAGCGGAGCTTAAGAAATGCTGCCGCCTTGTGGCCGCTTCCCGTAACAACAACCTGAAAACCGGTGCTCAGGGGCACTGCAATTCACAAGACGTGCTGGGCTGTAAATGACACCTGGCCTCGCTCAATATCTTGGGGTAAGTGTTCGAAAAGGATGTGAAAACAAGGCAGAATTGCAGGAAACGCAATCATCAGGTACGTGTTACTGGCACGTTAAAGCACATAAAAAGCTGCTAATAGCACCAGTGACTGGGTTGGAAAAAAGGGGGTTTGGGTTTTTACCTGATGTATTAGGGAAAACGCCGAAGACCCTTTTTGGCCAATCTAATATCCGGTAATGCAAATCAACTCGACAGAGAGGTATCATCTCTCACCATTCAGAATGACCATCATCACCAACTCTAACAGCAAGAAATGCTGGAGGTGGCGTGGAAAAAAAAGCTAACCCAGCCCAGGTGATGGTGGGAAGGTAAATTGCTAACAGCCACTCTGGAGAAGAGTTTGGAGCTTCCTAAACATCTAAAATCTAGAGCTACAGAGGATCCAGCAATTCCACTCTGGGCCGTATATCCTGGGAAAGTCAGTATCGAAGGACACATGCACTGCGATATTTAGTGCAGCCCTCTCTTCAAGAGCATAGACTTGCAAGCAAACTAATTGTCCCAGAAAGGAAGAATGGATAAAGAACTTGCAGTACATGTGAACAATGGAGTATTACTCAGCCATGAAATGAAGGAAATGAGTCCATTTGCAGCACTCGGATGGACCTAGGTAGAATCATACTGGATGACAAACGTCCGAGAAAGAGAAATATCATACGATATCACTTATAGGCACAATCTGAAAATTGATACAAATGAACCAACCTCCAGAACAGAAACACAGTCACAGATTTGGAAAGCAAACGTATGGCTACCAGTGGGGAAAATCAGCGGAGGAGGCATCAACCTGGAGTTGGAATTTGGCATACATACCGTTACATACAGAAAATGATTAATGAATAAGGACCTGCTTTTAGCACCTAGAATTTGACTCAATGCACTGTAACGGACGAAAGGAATATGTAAGCTTGGTAGTAATCCGCAGAAAAGTACAGAAAACTCTCTGCATAAGAGAAGCAAGTACGAGTTCACCAGAAAGGAACACAACATTGCAAATCTGCTATATCCCGTTATGAAAATAAAAAACAAAAGGGGGGTGGGAATGGTTACTAAATTCGTTCAGCGGCAGAGGCCCACCCAGCTGTCACATCCCTGCAGCCAGAGCAGGCTTGGGTCCCAAGGCTTGACTTTCGTGGGACTGAGGGACCTGGTGAGGATGTGCCAGCTAATGCAGCCCCATTGGAGATGTGCTGCCTGCTCCCCACTCCAGGTGCCGAAATCTCCCGGGGCAGGGGAGCCAAGCTACAGCTAAACATGCCTGGGACACCCAAAGGATGGTAGAACCTCTGGGCGGGAAGATGTTTGAAAAGTCACCTAACCTCCACATTTCCTGATGCTGTGATTTCCACCTGCAGCCTCTTTCCTTAAGGTCTCCCCACCGTGGGAAGACAATACCCTCAAAACCCGGTTTTCAACAGCTTGGATTTTGTCCCCTGGATAAAGGTTAAGGGGGGGAGAACTCGGACACAAGCCCTAGGGTGTTTGCACAGGCACAGGCCATCTAATTTCCAAGCAGGGACAGGACGTTTCCAAAGGCTCAGGTTCCCCCAGGTACACGAGCGGAGCTTAAGAAATGCTGCCGCCTTGTGGCCGCTTCCCGTAACAACAACCTGAAAACCGGTGCTCAGGGGCACTGCAATTCACAAGACGTGCTGGGCTGTAAATGACACCTGGCCTCGCTCAATATCTTGGGGTAAGTGTTCGAAAAGGATGTGAAAACAAGGCAGAATTGCAGGAAACGCAATCATCAGGTACGTGTTACTGGCACGTTAAAGCACATAAAAAGCTGCTAATAGCACCAGTGACTGGGTTGGAAAAAAGGGGGTTTGGGTTTTTACCTGATGTATTAGGGAAAACGCCGAAGACCCTTTTTGGCCAATCTAATATCCGGTAATGCAAATCAACTCGACAGAGAGGTATCATCTCTCACCATTCAGAATGACCATCATCACCAACTCTAACAGCAAGAAATGCTGGAGGTGGCGTGGAAAAAAAAGCTAACCCAGCCCAGGTGATGGTGGGAAGGTAAATTGCTAACAGCCACTCTGGAGAAGAGTTTGGAGCTTCCTAAACATCTAAAATCTAGAGCTACAGAGGATCCAGCAATTCCACTCTGGGCCGTATATCCTGGGAAAGTCAGTATCGAAGGACACATGCACTGCGATATTTAGTGCAGCCCTCTCTTCAAGAGCATAGACTTGCAAGCAAACTAATTGTCCCAGAAAGGAAGAATGGATAAAGAACTTGCAGTACATGTGAACAATGGAGTATTACTCAGCCATGAAATGAAGGAAATGAGTCCATTTGCAGCACTCGGATGGACCTAGGTAGAATCATACTGGATGACAAACGTCCGAGAAAGAGAAATATCATACGATATCACTTATAGGCACAATCTGAAAATTGATACAAATGAACCAACCTCCAGAACAGAAACACAGTCACAGATTTGGAAAGCAAACGTATGGCTACCAGTGGGGAAAATCAGCGGAGGAGGCATCAACCTGGAGTTGGAATTTGGCATACATACCGTTACATACAGAAAATGATTAATGAATAAGGACCTGCTTTTAGCACCTAGAATTTGACTCAATGCACTGTAACGGACGAAAGGAATATGTAAGCTTGGTAGTAATCCGCAGAAAAGTACAGAAAACTCTCTGCATAAGAGAAGCAAGTACGAGTTCACCAGAAAGGAACACAACATTGCAAATCTGCTATATCCCGTTATGAAAATAAAAAACAAAAGGGGGGTGGGAATGGTTACTAAATTCGTTCAGCGGCAGAGGCCCACCCAGCTGTCACATCCCTGCAGCCAGAGCAGGCTTGGGTCCCAAGGCTTGACTTTCGTGGGACTGAGGGACCTGGTGAGGATGTGCCAGCTAATGCAGCCCCATTGGAGATGTGCTGCCTGCTCCCCACTCCAGGTGCCGAAATCTCCCGGGGCAGGGGAGCCAAGCTACAGCTAAACATGCCTGGGACACCCAAAGGATGGTAGAACCTCTGGGCGGGAAGATGTTTGAAAAGTCACCTAACCTCCACATTTCCTGATGCTGTGATTTCCACCTGCAGCCTCTTTCCTTAAGGTCTCCCCACCGTGGGAAGACAATACCCTCAAAACCCGGTTTTCAACAGCTTGGATTTTGTCCCCTGGATAAAGGTTAAGGGGGGGAGAACTCGGACACAAGCCCTAGGGTGTTTGCACAGGCACAGGCCATCTAATTTCCAAGCAGGGACAGGACGTTTCCAAAGGCTCAGGTTCCCCCAGGTACACGAGCGGAGCTTAAGAAATGCTGCCGCCTTGTGGCCGCTTCCCGTAACAACAACCTGAAAACCGGTGCTCAGGGGCACTGCAATTCACAAGACGTGCTGGGCTGTAAATGACACCTGGCCTCGCTCAATATCTTGGGGTAAGTGTTCGAAAAGGATGTGAAAACAAGGCAGAATTGCAGGAAACGCAATCATCAGGTACGTGTTACTGGCACGTTAAAGCACATAAAAAGCTGCTAATAGCACCAGTGACTGGGTTGGAAAAAAGGGGGTTTGGGTTTTTACCTGATGTATTAGGGAAAACGCCGAAGACCCTTTTTGGCCAATCTAATATCCGGTAATGCAAATCAACTCGACAGAGAGGTATCATCTCTCACCATTCAGAATGACCATCATCACCAACTCTAACAGCAAGAAATGCTGGAGGTGGCGTGGAAAAAAAAGCTAACCCAGCCCAGGTGATGGTGGGAAGGTAAATTGCTAACAGCCACTCTGGAGAAGAGTTTGGAGCTTCCTAAACATCTAAAATCTAGAGCTACAGAGGATCCAGCAATTCCACTCTGGGCCGTATATCCTGGGAAAGTCAGTATCGAAGGACACATGCACTGCGATATTTAGTGCAGCCCTCTCTTCAAGAGCATAGACTTGCAAGCAAACTAATTGTCCCAGAAAGGAAGAATGGATAAAGAACTTGCAGTACATGTGAACAATGGAGTATTACTCAGCCATGAAATGAAGGAAATGAGTCCATTTGCAGCACTCGGATGGACCTAGGTAGAATCATACTGGATGACAAACGTCCGAGAAAGAGAAATATCATACGATATCACTTATAGGCACAATCTGAAAATTGATACAAATGAACCAACCTCCAGAACAGAAACACAGTCACAGATTTGGAAAGCAAACGTATGGCTACCAGTGGGGAAAATCAGCGGAGGAGGCATCAACCTGGAGTTGGAATTTGGCATACATACCGTTACATACAGAAAATGATTAATGAATAAGGACCTGCTTTTAGCACCTAGAATTTGACTCAATGCACTGTAACGGACGAAAGGAATATGTAAGCTTGGTAGTAATCCGCACAAAAGTACAGAAAACTCTCTGCATAAGAGAAGCAAGTACGAGTTCACCAGAAAGGAACACAACATTGCAAATCTGCTATATCCCGTTATGAAAATAAAAAACAAAAGGGGGGTGGGAATGGTTACTAAATTCGTTCAGCGGCAGAGGCCCACCCAGCTGTCACATCCCTGCAGCCAGAGCAGGCTTGGGTCCCAAGGCTTGACTTTCGTGGGACTGAGGGACCTGGTGAGGATGTGCCAGCTAATGCAGCCCCATTGGAGATGTGCTGCCTGCTCCCCACTCCAGGTGCCGAAATCTCCCGGGGCAGGGGAGCCAAGCTACAGCTAAACATGCCTGGGACACCCAAAGGATGGTAGAACCTCTGGGCGGGAAGATGTTTGAAAAGTCACCTAACCTCCACATTTCCTGATGCTGTGATTTCCACCTGCAGCCTCTTTCCTTAAGGTCTCCCCACCGTGGGAAGACAATACCCTCAAAACCCGGTTTTCAACAGCTTGGATTTTGTCCCCTGGATAAAGGTTAAGGGGGGGAGAACTCGGACACAAGCCCTAGGGTGTTTGCACAGGCACAGGCCATCTAATTTCCAAGCAGGGACAGGACGTTTCCAAAGGCTCAGGTTCCCCCAGGTACACGAGCGGAGCTTAAGAAATGCTGCCGCCTTGTGGCCGCTTCCCGTAACAACAACCTGAAAACCGGTGCTCAGGGGCACTGCAATTCACAAGACGTGCTGGGCTGTAAATGACACCTGGCCTCGCTCAATATCTTGGGGTAAGTGTTCGAAAAGGATGTGAAAACAAGGCAGAATTGCAGGAAACGCAATCATCAGGTACGTGTTACTGGCACGTTAAAGCACATAAAAAGCTGCTAATAGCACCAGTGACTGGGTTGGAAAAAAGGGGGTTTGGGTTTTTACCTGATGTATTAGGGAAAACGCCGAAGACCCTTTTTGGCCAATCTAATATCCGGTAATGCAAATCAACTCGACAGAGAGGTATCATCTCTCACCATTCAGAATGACCATCATCACCAACTCTAACAGCAAGAAATGCTGGAGGTGGCGTGGAAAAAAAAGCTAACCCAGCCCAGGTGATGGTGGGAAGGTAAATTGCTAACAGCCACTCTGGAGAAGAGTTTGGAGCTTCCTAAACATCTAAAATCTAGAGCTACAGAGGATCCAGCAATTCCACTCTGGGCCGTATATCCTGGGAAAGTCAGTATCGAAGGACACATGCACTGCGATATTTAGTGCAGCCCTCTCTTCAAGAGCATAGACTTGCAAGCAAACTAATTGTCCCAGAAAGGAAGAATGGATAAAGAACTTGCAGTACATGTGAACAATGGAGTATTACTCAGCCATGAAATGAAGGAAATGAGTCCATTTGCAGCACTCGGATGGACCTAGGTAGAATCATACTGGATGACAAACGTCCGAGAAAGAGAAATATCATACGATATCACTTATAGGCACAATCTGAAAATTGATACAAATGAACCAACCTCCAGAACAGAAACACAGTCACAGATTTGGAAAGCAAACGTATGGCTACCAGTGGGGAAAATCAGCGGAGGAGGCATCAACCTGGAGTTGGAATTTGGCATACATACCGTTACATACAGAAAATGATTAATGAATAAGGACCTGCTTTTAGCACCTAGAATTTGACTCAATGCACTGTAACGGACGAAAGGAATATGTAAGCTTGGTAGTAATCCGCACAAAAGTACAGAAAACTCTCTGCATAAGAGAAGCAAGTACGAGTTCACCAGAAAGGAACACAACATTGCAAATCTGCTATATCCCGTTATGAAAATAAAAAACAAAAGGGGGGTGGGAATGGTTACTAAATTCGTTCAGCGGCAGAGGCCCACCCAGCTGTCACATCCCTGCAGCCAGAGCAGGCTTGGGTCCCAAGGCTTGACTTTCGTGGGACTGAGGGACCTGGTGAGGATGTGCCAGCTAATGCAGCCCCATTGGAGATGTGCTGCCTGCTCCCCACTCCAGGTGCCGAAATCTCCCGGGGCAGGGGAGCCAAGCTACAGCTAAACATGCCTGGGACACCCAAAGGATGGTAGAACCTCTGGGCGGGAAGATGTTTGAAAAGTCACCTAACCTCCACATTTCCTGATGCTGTGATTTCCACCTGCAGCCTCTTTCCTTAAGGTCTCCCCACCGTGGGAAGACAATACCCTCAAAACCCGGTTTTCAACAGCTTGGATTTTGTCCCCTGGATAAAGGTTAAGGGGGGGAGAACTCGGACACAAGCCCTAGGGTGTTTGCACAGGCACAGGCCATCTAATTTCCAAGCAGGGACAGGACGTTTCCAAAGGCTCAGGTTCCCCCAGGTACACGAGCGGAGCTTAAGAAATGCTGCCGCCTTGTGGCCGCTTCCCGTAACAACAACCTGAAAACCGGTGCTCAGGGGCACTGCAATTCACAAGACGTGCTGGGCTGTAAATGACACCTGGCCTCGCTCAATATCTTGGGGTAAGTGTTCGAAAAGGATGTGAAAACAAGGCAGAATTGCAGGAAACGCAATCATCAGGTACGTGTTACTGGCACGTTAAAGCACATAAAAAGCTGCTAATAGCACCAGTGACTGGGTTGGAAAAAAGGGGGTTTGGGTTTTTACCTGATGTATTAGGGAAAACGCCGAAGACCCTTTTTGGCCAATCTAATATCCGGTAATGCAAATCAACTCGACAGAGAGGTATCATCTCTCACCATTCAGAATGACCATCATCACCAACTCTAACAGCAAGAAATGCTGGAGGTGGCGTGGAAAAAAAAGCTAACCCAGCCCAGGTGATGGTGGGAAGGTAAATTGCTAACAGCCACTCTGGAGAAGAGTTTGGAGCTTCCTAAACATCTAAAATCTAGAGCTACAGAGGATCCAGCAATTCCACTCTGGGCCGTATATCCTGGGAAAGTCAGTATCGAAGGACACATGCACTGCGATATTTAGTGCAGCCCTCTCTTCAAGAGCATAGACTTGCAAGCAAACTAATTGTCCCAGAAAGGAAGAATGGATAAAGAACTTGCAGTACATGTGAACAATGGAGTATTACTCAGCCATGAAATGAAGGAAATGAGTCCATTTGCAGCACTCGGATGGACCTAGGTAGAATCATACTGGATGACAAACGTCCGAGAAAGAGAAATATCATACGATATCACTTATAGGCACAATCTGAAAATTGATACAAATGAACCAACCTCCAGAACAGAAACACAGTCACAGATTTGGAAAGCAAACGTATGGCTACCAGTGGGGAAAATCAGCGGAGGAGGCATCAACCTGGAGTTGGAATTTGGCATACATACCGTTACATACAGAAAATGATTAATGAATAAGGACCTGCTTTTAGCACCTAGAATTTGACTCAATGCACTGTAACGGACGAAAGGAATATGTAAGCTTGGTAGTAATCCGCACAAAAGTACAGAAAACTCTCTGCATAAGAGAAGCAAGTACGAGTTCACCAGAAAGGAACACAACATTGCAAATCTGCTATATCCCGTTATGAAAATAAAAAACAAAAGGGGGGTGGGAATGGTTACTAAATTCGTTCAGCGGCAGAGGCCCACCCAGCTGTCACATCCCTGCAGCCAGAGCAGGCTTGGGTCCCAAGGCTTGACTTTCGTGGGACTGAGGGACCTGGTGAGGATGTGCCAGCTAATGCAGCCCCATTGGAGATGTGCTGCCTGCTCCCCACTCCAGGTGCCGAAATCTCCCGGGGCAGGGGAGCCAAGCTACAGCTAAACATGCCTGGGACACCCAAAGGATGGTAGAACCTCTGGGCGGGAAGATGTTTGAAAAGTCACCTAACCTCCACATTTCCTGATGCTGTGATTTCCACCTGCAGCCTCTTTCCTTAAGGTCTCCCCACCGTGGGAAGACAATACCCTCAAAACCCGGTTTTCAACAGCTTGGATTTTGTCCCCTGGATAAAGGTTAAGGGGGGGAGAACTCGGACACAAGCCCTAGGGTGTTTGCACAGGCACAGGCCATCTAATTTCCAAGCAGGGACAGGACGTTTCCAAAGGCTCAGGTTCCCCCAGGTACACGAGCGGAGCTTAAGAAATGCTGCCGCCTTGTGGCCGCTTCCCGTAACAACAACCTGAAAACCGGTGCTCAGGGGCACTGCAATTCACAAGACGTGCTGGGCTGTAAATGACACCTGGCCTCGCTCAATATCTTGGGGTAAGTGTTCGAAAAGGATGTGAAAACAAGGCAGAATTGCAGGAAACGCAATCATCAGGTACGTGTTACTGGCACGTTAAAGCACATAAAAAGCTGCTAATAGCACCAGTGACTGGGTTGGAAAAAAGGGGGTTTGGGTTTTTACCTGATGTATTAGGGAAAACGCCGAAGACCCTTTTTGGCCAATCTAATATCCGGTAATGCAAATCAACTCGACAGAGAGGTATCATCTCTCACCATTCAGAATGACCATCATCACCAACTCTAACAGCAAGAAATGCTGGAGGTGGCGTGGAAAAAAAAGCTAACCCAGCCCAGGTGATGGTGGGAAGGTAAATTGCTAACAGCCACTCTGGAGAAGAGTTTGGAGCTTCCTAAACATCTAAAATCTAGAGCTACAGAGGATCCAGCAATTCCACTCTGGGCCGTATATCCTGGGAAAGTCAGTATCGAAGGACACATGCACTGCGATATTTAGTGCAGCCCTCTCTTCAAGAGCATAGACTTGCAAGCAAACTAATTGTCCCAGAAAGGAAGAATGGATAAAGAACTTGCAGTACATGTGAACAATGGAGTATTACTCAGCCATGAAATGAAGGAGATGAGTCCATTTGCAGCACTCGGATGGACCTAGGTAGAATCATACTGGATGACAAACGTCCGAGAAAGAGAAATATCATACGATATCACTTATAGGCACAATCTGAAAATTGATACAAATGAACCAACCTCCAGAACAGAAACACAGTCACAGATTTGGAAAGCAAACGTATGGCTACCAGTGGGGAAAATCAGCGGAGGAGGCATCAACCTGGAGTTGGAATTTGGCATACATACCGTTACATACAGAAAATGATTAATGAATAAGGACCTGCTTTTAGCACCTAGAATTTGACTCAATGCACTGTAACGGACGAAAGGAATATGTAAGCTTGGTAGTAATCCGCACAAAAGTACAGAAAACTCTCTGCATAAGAGAAGCAAGTACGAGTTCACCAGAAAGGAACACAACATTGCAAATCTGCTATATCCCGTTATGAAAATAAAAAACAAAAGGGGGGTGGGAATGGTTACTAAATTCGTTCAGCGGCAGAGGCCCACCCAGCTGTCACATCCCTGCAGCCAGAGCAGGCTTGGGTCCCAAGGCTTGACTTTCGTGGGACTGAGGGACCTGGTGAGGATGTGCCAGCTAATGCAGCCCCATTGGAGATGTGCTGCCTGCTCCCCACTCCAGGTGCCGAAATCTCCCGGGGCAGGGGAGCCAAGCTACAGCTAAACATGCCTGGGACACCCAAAGGATGGTAGAACCTCTGGGCGGGAAGATGTTTGAAAAGTCACCTAACCTCCACATTTCCTGATGCTGTGATTTCCACCTGCAGCCTCTTTCCTTAAGGTCTCCCCACCGTGGGAAGACAATACCCTCAAAACCCGGTTTTCAACAGCTTGGATTTTGTCCCCTGGATAAAGGTTAAGGGGGGGAGAACTCGGACACAAGCCCTAGGGTGTTTGCACAGGCACAGGCCATCTAATTTCCAAGCAGGGACAGGACGTTTCCAAAGGCTCAGGTTCCCCCAGGTACACGAGCGGAGCTTAAGAAATGCTGCCGCCTTGTGGCCGCTTCCCGTAACAACAACCTGAAAACCGGTGCTCAGGGGCACTGCAATTCACAAGACGTGCTGGGCTGTAAATGACACCTGGCCTCGCTCAATATCTTGGGGTAAGTGTTCGAAAAGGATGTGAAAACAAGGCAGAATTGCAGGAAACGCAATCATCAGGTACGTGTTACTGGCACGTTAAAGCACATAAAAAGCTGCTAATAGCACCAGTGACTGGGTTGGAAAAAAGGGGGTTTGGGTTTTTACCTGATGTATTAGGGAAAACGCCGAAGACCCTTTTTGGCCAATCTAATATCCGGTAATGCAAATCAACTCGACAGAGAGGTATCATCTCTCACCATTCAGAATGACCATCATCACCAACTCTAACAGCAAGAAATGCTGGAGGTGGCGTGGAAAAAAAAGCTAACCCAGCCCAGGTGATGGTGGGAAGGTAAATTGCTAACAGCCACTCTGGAGAAGAGTTTGGAGCTTCCTAAACATCTAAAATCTAGAGCTACAGAGGATCCAGCAATTCCACTCTGGGCCGTATATCCTGGGAAAGTCAGTATCGAAGGACACATGCACTGCGATATTTAGTGCAGCCCTCTCTTCAAGAGCATAGACTTGCAAGCAAACTAATTGTCCCAGAAAGGAAGAATGGATAAAGAACTTGCAGTACATGTGAACAATGGAGTATTACTCAGCCATGAAATGAAGGAGATGAGTCCATTTGCAGCACTCGGATGGACCTAGGTAGAATCATACTGGATGACAAACGTCCGAGAAAGAGAAATATCATACGATATCACTTATAGGCACAATCTGAAAATTGATACAAATGAACCAACCTCCAGAACAGAAACACAGTCACAGATTTGGAAAGCAAACGTATGGCTACCAGTGGGGAAAATCAGCGGAGGAGGCATCAACCTGGAGTTGGAATTTGGCATACATACCGTTACATACAGAAAATGATTAATGAATAAGGACCTGCTTTTAGCACCTAGAATTTGACTCAATGCACTGTAACGGACGAAAGGAATATGTAAGCTTGGTAGTAATCCGCACAAAAGTACAGAAAACTCTCTGCATAAGAGAAGCAAGTACGAGTTCACCAGAAAGGAACACAACATTGCAAATCTGCTATATCCCGTTATGAAAATAAAAAACAAAAGGGGGGTGGGAATGGTTACTAAATTCGTTCAGCGGCAGAGGCCCACCCAGCTGTCACATCCCTGCAGCCAGAGCAGGCTTGGGTCCCAAGGCTTGACTTTCGTGGGACTGAGGGACCTGGTGAGGATGTGCCAGCTAATGCAGCCCCATTGGAGATGTGCTGCCTGCTCCCCACTCCAGGTGCCGAAATCTCCCGGGGCAGGGGAGCCAAGCTACAGCTAAACATGCCTGGGACACCCAAAGGATGGTAGAACCTCTGGGCGGGAAGATGTTTGAAAAGTCACCTAACCTCCACATTTCCTGATGCTGTGATTTCCACCTGCAGCCTCTTTCCTTAAGGTCTCCCCACCGTGGGAAGACAATACCCTCAAAACCCGGTTTTCAACAGCTTGGATTTTGTCCCCTGGATAAAGGTTAAGGGGGGGAGAACTCGGACACAAGCCCTAGGGTGTTTGCACAGGCACAGGCCATCTAATTTCCAAGCAGGGACAGGACGTTTCCAAAGGCTCAGGTTCCCCCAGGTACACGAGCGGAGCTTAAGAAATGCTGCCGCCTTGTGGCCGCTTCCCGTAACAACAACCTGAAAACCGGTGCTCAGGGGCACTGCAATTCACAAGACGTGCTGGGCTGTAAATGACACCTGGCCTCGCTCAATATCTTGGGGTAAGTGTTCGAAAAGGATGTGAAAACAAGGCAGAATTGCAGGAAACGCAATCATCAGGTACGTGTTACTGGCACGTTAAAGCACATAAAAAGCTGCTAATAGCACCAGTGACTGGGTTGGAAAAAAGGGGGTTTGGGTTTTTACCTGATGTATTAGGGAAAACGCCGAAGACCCTTTTTGGCCAATCTAATATCCGGTAATGCAAATCAACTCGACAGAGAGGTATCATCTCTCACCATTCAGAATGACCATCATCACCAACTCTAACAGCAAGAAATGCTGGAGGTGGCGTGGAAAAAAAAGCTAACCCAGCCCAGGTGATGGTGGGAAGGTAAATTGCTAACAGCCACTCTGGAGAAGAGTTTGGAGCTTCCTAAACATCTAAAATCTAGAGCTACAGAGGATCCAGCAATTCCACTCTGGGCCGTATATCCTGGGAAAGTCAGTATCGAAGGACACATGCACTGCGATATTTAGTGCAGCCCTCTCTTCAAGAGCATAGACTTGCAAGCAAACTAATTGTCCCAGAAAGGAAGAATGGATAAAGAACTTGCAGTACATGTGAACAATGGAGTATTACTCAGCCATGAAATGAAGGAGATGAGTCCATTTGCAGCACTCGGATGGACCTAGGTAGAATCATACTGGATGACAAACGTCCGAGAAAGAGAAATATCATACGATATCACTTATAGGCACAATCTGAAAATTGATACAAATGAACCAACCTCCAGAACAGAAACACAGTCACAGATTTGGAAAGCAAACGTATGGCTACCAGTGGGGAAAATCAGCGGAGGAGGCATCAACCTGGAGTTGGAATTTGGCATACATACCGTTACATACAGAAAATGATTAATGAATAAGGACCTGCTTTTAGCACCTAGAATTTGACTCAATGCACTGTAACGGACGAAAGGAATATGTAAGCTTGGTAGTAATCCGCACAAAAGTACAGAAAACTCTCTGCATAAGAGAAGCAAGTACGAGTTCACCAGAAAGGAACACAACATTGCAAATCTGCTATATCCCGTTATGAAAATAAAAAACAAAAGGGGGGTGGGAATGGTTACTAAATTCGTTCAGCGGCAGAGGCCCACCCAGCTGTCACATCCCTGCAGCCAGAGCAGGCTTGGGTCCCAAGGCTTGACTTTCGTGGGACTGAGGGACCTGGTGAGGATGTGCCAGCTAATGCAGCCCCATTGGAGATGTGCTGCCTGCTCCCCACTCCAGGTGCCGAAATCTCCCGGGGCAGGGGAGCCAAGCTACAGCTAAACATGCCTGGGACACCCAAAGGATGGTAGAACCTCTGGGCGGGAAGATGTTTGAAAAGTCACCTAACCTCCACATTTCCTGATGCTGTGATTTCCACCTGCAGCCTCTTTCCTTAAGGTCTCCCCACCGTGGGAAGACAATACCCTCAAAACCCGGTTTTCAACAGCTTGGATTTTGTCCCCTGGATAAAGGTTAAGGGGGGGAGAACTCGGACACAAGCCCTAGGGTGTTTGCACAGGCACAGGCCATCTAATTTCCAAGCAGGGACAGGACGTTTCCAAAGGCTCAGGTTCCCCCAGGTACACGAGCGGAGCTTAAGAAATGCTGCCGCCTTGTGGCCGCTTCCCGTAACAACAACCTGAAAACCGGTGCTCAGGGGCACTGCAATTCACAAGACGTGCTGGGCTGTAAATGACACCTGGCCTCGCTCAATATCTTGGGGTAAGTGTTCGAAAAGGATGTGAAAACAAGGCAGAATTGCAGGAAACGCAATCATCAGGTACGTGTTACTGGCACGTTAAAGCACATAAAAAGCTGCTAATAGCACCAGTGACTGGGTTGGAAAAAAGGGGGTTTGGGTTTTTACCTGATGTATTAGGGAAAACGCCGAAGACCCTTTTTGGCCAATCTAATATCCGGTAATGCAAATCAACTCGACAGAGAGGTATCATCTCTCACCATTCAGAATGACCATCATCACCAACTCTAACAGCAAGAAATGCTGGAGGTGGCGTGGAAAAAAAAGCTAACCCAGCCCAGGTGATGGTGGGAAGGTAAATTGCTAACAGCCACTCTGGAGAAGAGTTTGGAGCTTCCTAAACATCTAAAATCTAGAGCTACAGAGGATCCAGCAATTCCACTCTGGGCCGTATATCCTGGGAAAGTCAGTATCGAAGGACACATGCACTGCGATATTTAGTGCAGCCCTCTCTTCAAGAGCATAGACTTGCAAGCAAACTAATTGTCCCAGAAAGGAAGAATGGATAAAGAACTTGCAGTACATGTGAACAATGGAGTATTACTCAGCCATGAAATGAAGGAGATGAGTCCATTTGCAGCACTCGGATGGACCTAGGTAGAATCATACTGGATGACAAACGTCCGAGAAAGAGAAATATCATACGATATCACTTATAGGCACAATCTGAAAATTGATACAAATGAACCAACCTCCAGAACAGAAACACAGTCACAGATTTGGAAAGCAAACGTATGGCTACCAGTGGGGAAAATCAGCGGAGGAGGCATCAACCTGGAGTTGGAATTTGGCATACATACCGTTACATACAGAAAATGATTAATGAATAAGGACCTGCTTTTAGCACCTAGAATTTGACTCAATGCACTGTAACGGACGAAAGGAATATGTAAGCTTGGTAGTAATCCGCACAAAAGTACAGAAAACTCTCTGCATAAGAGAAGCAAGTACGAGTTCACCAGAAAGGAACACAACATTGCAAATCTGCTATATCCCGTTATGAAAATAAAAAACAAAAGGGGGGTGGGAATGGTTACTAAATTCGTTCAGCGGCAGAGGCCCACCCAGCTGTCACATCCCTGCAGCCAGAGCAGGCTTGGGTCCCAAGGCTTGACTTTCGTGGGACTGAGGGACCTGGTGAGGATGTGCCAGCTAATGCAGCCCCATTGGAGATGTGCTGCCTGCTCCCCACTCCAGGTGCCGAAATCTCCCGGGGCAGGGGAGCCAAGCTACAGCTAAACATGCCTGGGACACCCAAAGGATGGTAGAACCTCTGGGCGGGAAGATGTTTGAAAAGTCACCTAACCTCCACATTTCCTGATGCTGTGATTTCCACCTGCAGCCTCTTTCCTTAAGGTCTCCCCACCGTGGGAAGACAATACCCTCAAAACCCGGTTTTCAACAGCTTGGATTTTGTCCCCTGGATAAAGGTTAAGGGGGGGAGAACTCGGACACAAGCCCTAGGGTGTTTGCACAGGCACAGGCCATCTAATTTCCAAGCAGGGACAGGACGTTTCCAAAGGCTCAGGTTCCCCCAGGTACACGAGCGGAGCTTAAGAAATGCTGCCGCCTTGTGGCCGCTTCCCGTAACAACAACCTGAAAACCGGTGCTCAGGGGCACTGCAATTCACAAGACGTGCTGGGCTGTAAATGACACCTGGCCTCGCTCAATATCTTGGGGTAAGTGTTCGAAAAGGATGTGAAAACAAGGCAGAATTGCAGGAAACGCAATCATCAGGTACGTGTTACTGGCACGTTAAAGCACATAAAAAGCTGCTAATAGCACCAGTGACTGGGTTGGAAAAAAGGGGGTTTGGGTTTTTACCTGATGTATTAGGGAAAACGCCGAAGACCCTTTTTGGCCAATCTAATATCCGGTAATGCAAATCAACTCGACAGAGAGGTATCATCTCTCACCATTCAGAATGACCATCATCACCAACTCTAACAGCAAGAAATGCTGGAGGTGGCGTGGAAAAAAAAGCTAACCCAGCCCAGGTGATGGTGGGAAGGTAAATTGCTAACAGCCACTCTGGAGAAGAGTTTGGAGCTTCCTAAACATCTAAAATCTAGAGCTACAGAGGATCCAGCAATTCCACTCTGGGCCGTATATCCTGGGAAAGTCAGTATCGAAGGACACATGCACTGCGATATTTAGTGCAGCCCTCTCTTCAAGAGCATAGACTTGCAAGCAAACTAATTGTCCCAGAAAGGAAGAATGGATAAAGAACTTGCAGTACATGTGAACAATGGAGTATTACTCAGCCATGAAATGAAGGAAATGAGTCCATTTGCAGCACTCGGATGGACCTAGGTAGAATCATACTGGATGACAAACGTCCGAGAAAGAGAAATATCATACGATATCACTTATAGGCACAATCTGAAAATTGATACAAATGAACCAACCTCCAGAACAGAAACACAGTCACAGATTTGGAAAGCAAACGTATGGCTACCAGTGGGGAAAATCAGCGGAGGAGGCATCAACCTGGAGTTGGAATTTGGCATACATACCGTTACATACAGAAAATGATTAATGAATAAGGACCTGCTTTTAGCACCTAGAATTTGACTCAATGCACTGTAACGGACGAAAGGAATATGTAAGCTTGGTAGTAATCCGCACAAAAGTACAGAAAACTCTCTGCATAAGAGAAGCAAGTACGAGTTCACCAGAAAGGAACACAACATTGCAAATCTGCTATATCCCGTTATGAAAATAAAAAACAAAAGGGGGGTGGGAATGGTTACTAAATTCGTTCAGCGGCAGAGGCCCACCCAGCTGTCACATCCCTGCAGCCAGAGCAGGCTTGGGTCCCAAGGCTTGACTTTCGTGGGACTGAGGGACCTGGTGAGGATGTGCCAGCTAATGCAGCCCCATTGGAGATGTGCTGCCTGCTCCCCACTCCAGGTGCCGAAATCTCCCGGGGCAGGGGAGCCAAGCTACAGCTAAACATGCCTGGGACACCCAAAGGATGGTAGAACCTCTGGGCGGGAAGATGTTTGAAAAGTCACCTAACCTCCACATTTCCTGATGCTGTGATTTCCACCTGCAGCCTCTTTCCTTAAGGTCTCCCCACCGTGGGAAGACAATACCCTCAAAACCCGGTTTTCAACAGCTTGGATTTTGTTCCCTGGATAAAGGTTAAGGGGGGGAGAACTCGGACACAAGCCCTAGGGTGTTTGCACAGGCACAGGCCATCTAATTTCCAAGCAGGGACAGGACGTTTCCAAAGGCTCAGGTTCCCCCAGGTACACGAGCGGAGCTTAAGAAATGCTGCCGCCTTGTGGCCGCTTCCCGTAACAACAACCTGAAAACCGGTGCTCAGGGGCACTGCAATTCACAAGACGTGCTGGGCTGTAAATGACACCTGGCCTCGCTCAATATCTTGGGGTAAGTGTTCGAAAAGGATGTGAAAACAAGGCAGAATTGCAGGAAACGCAATCATCAGGTACGTGTTACTGGCACGTTAAAGCACATAAAAAGCTGCTAATAGCACCAGTGACTGGGTTGGAAAAAAGGGGGTTTGGGTTTTTACCTGATGTATTAGGGAAAACGCCGAAGACCCTTTTTGGCCAATCTAATATCCGGTAATGCAAATCAACTCGACAGAGAGGTATCATCTCTCACCATTCAGAATGACCATCATCACCAACTCTAACAGCAAGAAATGCTGGAGGTGGCGTGGAAAAAAAAGCTAACCCAGCCCAGGTGATGGTGGGAAGGTAAATTGCTAACAGCCACTCTGGAGAAGAGTTTGGAGCTTCCTAAACATCTAAAATCTAGAGCTACAGAGGATCCAGCAATTCCACTCTGGGCCGTATATCCTGGGAAAGTCAGTATCGAAGGACACATGCACTGCGATATTTAGTGCAGCCCTCTCTTCAAGAGCATAGACTTGCAAGCAAACTAATTGTCCCAGAAAGGAAGAATGGATAAAGAACTTGCAGTACATGTGAACAATGGAGTATTACTCAGCCATGAAATGAAGGAAATGAGTCCATTTGCAGCACTCGGATGGACCTAGGTAGAATCATACTGGATGACAAACGTCCGAGAAAGAGAAATATCATACGATATCACTTATAGGCACAATCTGAAAATTGATACAAATGAACCAACCTCCAGAACAGAAACACAGTCACAGATTTGGAAAGCAAACGTATGGCTACCAGTGGGGAAAATCAGCGGAGGAGGCATCAACCTGGAGTTGGAATTTGGCATACATACCGTTACATACAGAAAATGATTAATGAATAAGGACCTGCTTTTAGCACCTAGAATTTGACTCAATGCACTGTAACGGACGAAAGGAATATGTAAGCTTGGTAGTAATCCGCACAAAAGTACAGAAAACTCTCTGCATAAGAGAAGCAAGTACGAGTTCACCAGAAAGGAACACAACATTGCAAATCTGCTATATCCCGTTATGAAAATAAAAAACAAAAGGGGGGTGGGAATGGTTACTAAATTCGTTCAGCGGCAGAGGCCCACCCAGCTGTCACATCCCTGCAGCCAGAGCAGGCTTGGGTCCCAAGGCTTGACTTTCGTGGGACTGAGGGACCTGGTGAGGATGTGCCAGCTAATGCAGCCCCATTGGAGATGTGCTGCCTGCTCCCCACTCCAGGTGCCGAAATCTCCCGGGGCAGGGGAGCCAAGCTACAGCTAAACATGCCTGGGACACCCAAAGGATGGTAGAACCTCTGGGCGGGAAGATGTTTGAAAAGTCACCTAACCTCCACATTTCCTGATGCTGTGATTTCCACCTGCAGCCTCTTTCCTTAAGGTCTCCCCACCGTGGGAAGACAATACCCTCAAAACCCGGTTTTCAACAGCTTGGATTTTGTCCCCTGGATAAAGGTTAAGGGGGGGAGAACTCGGACACAAGCCCTAGGGTGTTTGCACAGGCACAGGCCATCTAATTTCCAAGCAGGGACAGGACGTTTCCAAAGGCTCAGGTTCCCCCAGGTACACGAGCGGAGCTTAAGAAATGCTGCCGCCTTGTGGCCGCTTCCCGTAACAACAACCTGAAAACCGGTGCTCAGGGGCACTGCAATTCACAAGACGTGCTGGGCTGTAAATGACACCTGGCCTCGCTCAATATCTTGGGGTAAGTGTTCGAAAAGGATGTGAAAACAAGGCAGAATTGCAGGAAACGCAATCATCAGGTACGTGTTACTGGCACGTTAAAGCACATAAAAAGCTGCTAATAGCACCAGTGACTGGGTTGGAAAAAAGGGGGTTTGGGTTTTTACCTGATGTATTAGGGAAAACGCCGAAGACCCTTTTTGGCCAATCTAATATCCGGTAATGCAAATCAACTCGACAGAGAGGTATCATCTCTCACCATTCAGAATGACCATCATCACCAACTCTAACAGCAAGAAATGCTGGAGGTGGCGTGGAAAAAAAAGCTAACCCAGCCCAGGTGATGGTGGGAAGGTAAATTGCTAACAGCCACTCTGGAGAAGAGTTTGGAGCTTCCTAAACATCTAAAATCTAGAGCTACAGAGGATCCAGCAATTCCACTCTGGGCCGTATATCCTGGGAAAGTCAGTATCGAAGGACACATGCACTGCGATATTTAGTGCAGCCCTCTCTTCAAGAGCATAGACTTGCAAGCAAACTAATTGTCCCAGAAAGGAAGAATGGATAAAGAACTTGCAGTACATGTGAACAATGGAGTATTACTCAGCCATGAAATGAAGGAAATGAGTCCATTTGCAGCACTCGGATGGACCTAGGTAGAATCATACTGGATGACAAACGTCCGAGAAAGAGAAATATCATACGATATCACTTATAGGCACAATCTGAAAATTGATACAAATGAACCAACCTCCAGAACAGAAACACAGTCACAGATTTGGAAAGCAAACGTATGGCTACCAGTGGGGAAAATCAGCGGAGGAGGCATCAACCTGGAGTTGGAATTTGGCATACATACCGTTACATACAGAAAATGATTAATGAATAAGGACCTGCTTTTAGCACCTAGAATTTGACTCAATGCACTGTAACGGACGAAAGGAATATGTAAGCTTGGTAGTAATCCGCACAAAAGTACAGAAAACTCTCTGCATAAGAGAAGCAAGTACGAGTTCACCAGAAAGGAACACAACATTGCAAATCTGCTATATCCCGTTATGAAAATAAAAAACAAAAGGGGGGTGGGAATGGTTACTAAATTCGTTCAGCGGCAGAGGCCCACCCAGCTGTCACATCCCTGCAGCCAGAGCAGGCTTGGGTCCCAAGGCTTGACTTTCGTGGGACTGAGGGACCTGGTGAGGATGTGCCAGCTAATGCAGCCCCATTGGAGATGTGCTGCCTGCTCCCCACTCCAGGTGCCGAAATCTCCCGGGGCAGGGGAGCCAAGCTACAGCTAAACATGCCTGGGACACCCAAAGGATGGTAGAACCTCTGGGCGGGAAGATGTTTGAAAAGTCACCTAACCTCCACATTTCCTGATGCTGTGATTTCCACCTGCAGCCTCTTTCCTTAAGGTCTCCCCACCGTGGGAAGACAATACCCTCAAAACCCGGTTTTCAACAGCTTGGATTTTGTCCCCTGGATAAAGGTTAAGGGGGGGAGAACTCGGACACAAGCCCTAGGGTGTTTGCACAGGCACAGGCCATCTAATTTCCAAGCAGGGACAGGACGTTTCCAAAGGCTCAGGTTCCCCCAGGTACACGAGCGGAGCTTAAGAAATGCTGCCGCCTTGTGGCCGCTTCCCGTAACAACAACCTGAAAACCGGTGCTCAGGGGCACTGCAATTCACAAGACGTGCTGGGCTGTAAATGACACCTGGCCTCGCTCAACATCTTGGGGTAAGTGTTCGAAAAGGATGTGAAAACAAGGCAGAATTGCAGGAAACGCAATCATCAGGTACGTGTTACTGGCACGTTAAAGCACATAAAAAGCTGCTAATAGCACCAGTGACTGGGTTGGAAAAAAGGGGGTTTGGGTTTTTACCTGATGTATTAGGGAAAACGCCGAAGACCCTTTTTGGCCAATCTAATATCCGGTAATGCAAATCAACTCGACAGAGAGGTATCATCTCTCACCATTCAGAATGACCATCATCACCAACTCTAACAGCAAGAAATGCTGGAGGTGGCGTGGAAAAAAAAGCTAACCCAGCCCAGGTGATGGTGGGAAGGTAAATTGCTAACAGCCACTCTGGAGAAGAGTTTGGAGCTTCCTAAACATCTAAAATCTAGAGCTACAGAGGATCCAGCAATTCCACTCTGGGCCGTATATCCTGGGAAAGTCAGTATCGAAGGACACATGCACTGCGATATTTAGTGCAGCCCTCTCTTCAAGAGCATAGACTTGCAAGCAAACTAATTGTCCCAGAAAGGAAGAATGGATAAAGAACTTGCAGTACATGTGAACAATGGAGTATTACTCAGCCATGAAATGAAGGAAATGAGTCCATTTGCAGCACTCGGATGGACCTAGGTAGAATCATACTGGATGACAAACGTCCGAGAAAGAGAAATATCATACGATATCACTTATAGGCACAATCTGAAAATTGATACAAATGAACCAACCTCCAGAACAGAAACACAGTCACAGATTTGGAAAGCAAACGTATGGCTACCAGTGGGGAAAATCAGCGGAGGAGGCATCAACCTGGAGTTGGAATTTGGCATACATACCGTTACATACAGAAAATGATTAATGAATAAGGACCTGCTTTTAGCACCTAGAATTTGACTCAATGCACTGTAACGGACGAAAGGAATATGTAAGCTTGGTAGTAATCCGCACAAAAGTACAGAAAACTCTCTGCATAAGAGAAGCAAGTACGAGTTCACCAGAAAGGAACACAACATTGCAAATCTGCTATATCCCGTTATGAAAATAAAAAACAAAAGGGGGGTGGGAATGGTTACTAAATTCGTTCAGCGGCAGAGGCCCACCCAGCTGTCACATCCCTGCAGCCAGAGCAGGCTTGGGTCCCAAGGCTTGACTTTCGTGGGACTGAGGGACCTGGTGAGGATGTGCCAGCTAATGCAGCCCCATTGGAGATGTGCTGCCTGCTCCCCACTCCAGGTGCCGAAATCTCCCGGGGCAGGGGAGCCAAGCTACAGCTAAACATGCCTGGGACACCCAAAGGATGGTAGAACCTCTGGGCGGGAAGATGTTTGAAAAGTCACCTAACCTCCACATTTCCTGATGCTGTGATTTCCACCTGCAGCCTCTTTCCTTAAGGTCTCCCCACCGTGGGAAGACAATACCCTCAAAACCCGGTTTTCAACAGCTTGGATTTTGTCCCCTGGATAAAGGTTAAGGGGGGGAGAACTCGGACACAAGCCCTAGGGTGTTTGCACAGGCACAGGCCATCTAATTTCCAAGCAGGGACAGGACGTTTCCAAAGGCTCAGGTTCCCCCAGGTACACGAGCGGAGCTTAAGAAATGCTGCCGCCTTGTGGCCGCTTCCCGTAACAACAACCTGAAAACCGGTGCTCAGGGGCACTGCAATTCACAAGACGTGCTGGGCTGTAAATGACACCTGGCCTCGCTCAACATCTTGGGGTAAGTGTTCGAAAAGGATGTGAAAACAAGGCAGAATTGCAGGAAACGCAATCATCAGGTACGTGTTACTGGCACGTTAAAGCACATAAAAAGCTGCTAATAGCACCAGTGACTGGGTTGGAAAAAAGGGGGTTTGGGTTTTTACCTGATGTATTAGGGAAAACGCCGAAGACCCTTTTTGGCCAATCTAATATCCGGTAATGCAAATCAACTCGACAGAGAGGTATCATCTCTCACCATTCAGAATGACCATCATCACCAACTCTAACAGCAAGAAATGCTGGAGGTGGCGTGGGAAAAAAAGCTAACCCAGCCCAGGTGATGGTGGGAAGGTAAATTGCTAACAGCCACTCTGGAGAAGAGTTTGGAGCTTCCTAAACATCTAAAATCTAGAGCTACAGAGGATCCAGCAATTCCACTCTGGGCCGTATATCCTGGGAAAGTCAGTATCGAAGGACACATGCACTGCGATATTTAGTGCAGCCCTCTCTTCAAGAGCATAGACTTGCAAGCAAACTAATTGTCCCAGAAAGGAAGAATGGATAAAGAACTTGCAGTACATGTGAACAATGGAGTATTACTCAGCCATGAAATGAAGGAAATGAGTCCATTTGCAGCACTCGGATGGACCTAGGTAGAATCATACTGGATGACAAACGTCCGAGAAAGAGAAATATCATACGATATCACTTATAGGCACAATCTGAAAATTGATACAAATGAACCAACCTCCAGAACAGAAACACAGTCACAGATTTGGAAAGCAAACGTATGGCTACCAGTGGGGAAAATCAGCGGAGGAGGCATCAACCTGGAGTTGGAATTTGGCATACATACCGTTACATACAGAAAATGATTAATGAATAAGGACCTGCTTTTAGCACCTAGAATTTGACTCAATGCACTGTAACGGACGAAAGGAATATGTAAGCTTGGTAGTAATCCGCACAAAAGTACAGAAAACTCTCTGCATAAGAGAAGCAAGTACGAGTTCACCAGAAAGGAACACAACATTGCAAATCTGCTATATCCCGTTATGAAAATAAAAAACAAAAGGGGGGTGGGAATGGTTACTAAATTCGTTCAGCGGCAGAGGCCCACCCAGCTGTCACATCCCTGCAGCCAGAGCAGGCTTGGGTCCCAAGGCTTGACTTTCGTGGGACTGAGGGACCTGGTGAGGATGTGCCAGCTAATGCAGCCCCATTGGAGATGTGCTGCCTGCTCCCCACTCCAGGTGCCGAAATCTCCCGGGGCAGGGGAGCCAAGCTACAGCTAAACATGCCTGGGACACCCAAAGGATGGTAGAACCTCTGGGCGGGAAGATGTTTGAAAAGTCACCTAACCTCCACATTTCCTGATGCTGTGATTTCCACCTGCAGCCTCTTTCCTTAAGGTCTCCCCACCGTGGGAAGACAATACCCTCAAAACCCGGTTTTCAACAGCTTGGATTTTGTCCCCTGGATAAAGGTTAAGGGGGGGAGAACTCGGACACAAGCCCTAGGGTGTTTGCACAGGCACAGGCCATCTAATTTCCAAGCAGGGACAGGACGTTTCCAAAGGCTCAGGTTCCCCCAGGTACACGAGCGGAGCTTAAGAAATGCTGCCGCCTTGTGGCCGCTTCCCGTAACAACAACCTGAAAACCGGTGCTCAGGGGCACTGCAATTCACAAGACGTGCTGGGCTGTAAATGACACCTGGCCTCGCTCAATATCTTGGGGTAAGTGTTCGAAAAGGATGTGAAAACAAGGCAGAATTGCAGGAAACGCAATCATCAGGTACGTGTTACTGGCACGTTAAAGCACATAAAAAGCTGCTAATAGCACCAGTGACTGGGTTGGAAAAAAGGGGGTTTGGGTTTTTACCTGATGTATTAGGGAAAACGCCGAAGACCCTTTTTGGCCAATCTAATATCCGGTAATGCAAATCAACTCGACAGAGAGGTATCATCTCTCACCATTCAGAATGACCATCATCACCAACTCTAACAGCAAGAAATGCTGGAGGTGGCGTGGGAAAAAAAGCTAACCCAGCCCAGGTGATGGTGGGAAGGTAAATTGCTAACAGCCACTCTGGAGAAGAGTTTGGAGCTTCCTAAACATCTAAAATCTAGAGCTACAGAGGATCCAGCAATTCCACTCTGGGCCGTATATCCTGGGAAAGTCAGTATCGAAGGACACATGCACTGCGATATTTAGTGCAGCCCTCTCTTCAAGAGCATAGACTTGCAAGCAAACTAATTGTCCCAGAAAGGAAGAATGGATAAAGAACTTGCAGTACATGTGAACAATGGAGTATTACTCAGCCATGAAATGAAGGAGATGAGTCCATTTGCAGCACTCGGATGGACCTAGGTAGAATCATACTGGATGACAAACGTCCGAGAAAGAGAAATATCATACGATATCACTTATAGGCACAATCTGAAAATTGATACAAATGAACCAACCTCCAGAACAGAAACACAGTCACAGATTTGGAAAGCAAACGTATGGCTACCAGTGGGGAAAATCAGCGGAGGAGGCATCAACCTGGAGTTGGAATTTGGCATACATACCGTTACATACAGAAAATGATTAATGAATAAGGACCTGCTTTTAGCACCTAGAATTTGACTCAATGCACTGTAACGGACGAAAGGAATATGTAAGCTTGGTAGTAATCCGCACAAAAGTACAGAAAACTCTCTGCATAAGAGAAGCAAGTACGAGTTCACCAGAAAGGAACACAACATTGCAAATCTGCTATATCCCGTTATGAAAATAAAAAACAAAAGGGGGGTGGGAATGGTTACTAAATTCGTTCAGCGGCAGAGGCCCACCCAGCTGTCACATCCCTGCAGCCAGAGCAGGCTTGGGTCCCAAGGCTTGACTTTCGTGGGACTGAGGGACCTGGTGAGGATGTGCCAGCTAATGCAGCCCCATTGGAGATGTGCTGCCTGCTCCCCACTCCAGGTGCCGAAATCTCCCGGGGCAGGGGAGCCAAGCTACAGCTAAACATGCCTGGGACACCCAAAGGATGGTAGAACCTCTGGGCGGGAAGATGTTTGAAAAGTCACCTAACCTCCACATTTCCTGATGCTGTGATTTCCACCTGCAGCCTCTTTCCTTAAGGTCTCCCCACCGTGGGAAGACAATACCCTCAAAACCCGGTTTTCAACAGCTTGGATTTTGTTCCCTGGATAAAGGTTAAGGGGGGGAGAACTCGGACACAAGCCCTAGGGTGTTTGCACAGGCACAGGCCATCTAATTTCCAAGCAGGGACAGGACGTTTCCAAAGGCTCAGGTTCCCCCAGGTACACGAGCGGAGCTTAAGAAATGCTGCCGCCTTGTGGCCGCTTCCCGTAACAACAACCTGAAAACCGGTGCTCAGGGGCACTGCAATTCACAAGACGTGCTGGGCTGTAAATGACACCTGGCCTCGCTCAATATCTTGGGGTAAGTGTTCGAAAAGGATGTGAAAACAAGGCAGAATTGCAGGAAACGCAATCATCAGGTACGTGTTACTGGCACGTTAAAGCACATAAAAAGCTGCTAATAGCACCAGTGACTGGGTTGGAAAAAAGGGGGTTTGGGTTTTTACCTGATGTATTAGGGAAAACGCCGAAGACCCTTTTTGGCCAATCTAATATCCGGTAATGCAAATCAACTCGACAGAGAGGTATCATCTCTCACCATTCAGAATGACCATCATCACCAACTCTAACAGCAAGAAATGCTGGAGGTGGCGTGGGAAAAAAAGCTAACCCAGCCCAGGTGATGGTGGGAAGGTAAATTGCTAACAGCCACTCTGGAGAAGAGTTTGGAGCTTCCTAAACATCTAAAATCTAGAGCTACAGAGGATCCAGCAATTCCACTCTGGGCCGTATATCCTGGGAAAGTCAGTATCGAAGGACACATGCACTGCGATATTTAGTGCAGCCCTCTCTTCAAGAGCATAGACTTGCAAGCAAACTAATTGTCCCAGAAAGGAAGAATGGATAAAGAACTTGCAGTACATGTGAACAATGGAGTATTACTCAGCCATGAAATGAAGGAGATGAGTCCATTTGCAGCACTCGGATGGACCTAGGTAGAATCATACTGGATGACAAACGTCCGAGAAAGAGAAATATCATACGATATCACTTATAGGCACAATCTGAAAATTGATACAAATGAACCAACCTCCAGAACAGAAACACAGTCACAGATTTGGAAAGCAAACGTATGGCTACCAGTGGGGAAAATCAGCGGAGGAGGCATCAACCTGGAGTTGGAATTTGGCATACATACCGTTACATACAGAAAATGATTAATGAATAAGGACCTGCTTTTAGCACCTAGAATTTGACTCAATGCACTGTAACGGACGAAAGGAATATGTAAGCTTGGTAGTAATCCGCACAAAAGTACAGAAAACTCTCTGCATAAGAGAAGCAAGTACGAGTTCACCAGAAAGGAACACAACATTGCAAATCTGCTATATCCCGTTATGAAAATAAAAAACAAAAGGGGGGTGGGAATGGTTACTAAATTCGTTCAGCGGCAGAGGCCCACCCAGCTGTCACATCCCTGCAGCCAGAGCAGGCTTGGGTCCCAAGGCTTGACTTTCGTGGGACTGAGGGACCTGGTGAGGATGTGCCAGCTAATGCAGCCCCATTGGAGATGTGCTGCCTGCTCCCCACTCCAGGTGCCGAAATCTCCCGGGGCAGGGGAGCCAAGCTACAGCTAAACATGCCTGGGACACCCAAAGGATGGTAGAACCTCTGGGCGGGAAGATGTTTGAAAAGTCACCTAACCTCCACATTTCCTGATGCTGTGATTTCCACCTGCAGCCTCTTTCCTTAAGGTCTCCCCACCGTGGGAAGACAATACCCTCAAAACCCGGTTTTCAACAGCTTGGATTTTGTTCCCTGGATAAAGGTTAAGGGGGGGAGAACTCGGACACAAGCCCTAGGGTGTTTGCACAGGCACAGGCCATCTAATTTCCAAGCAGGGACAGGACGTTTCCAAAGGCTCAGGTTCCCCCAGGTACACGAGCGGAGCTTAAGAAATGCTGCCGCCTTGTGGCCGCTTCCCGTAACAACAACCTGAAAACCGGTGCTCAGGGGCACTGCAATTCACAAGACGTGCTGGGCTGTAAATGACACCTGGCCTCGCTCAATATCTTGGGGTAAGTGTTCGAAAAGGATGTGAAAACAAGGCAGAATTGCAGGAAACGCAATCATCAGGTACGTGTTACTGGCACGTTAAAGCACATAAAAAGCTGCTAATAGCACCAGTGACTGGGTTGGAAAAAAGGGGGTTTGGGTTTTTACCTGATGTATTAGGGAAAACGCCGAAGACCCTTTTTGGCCAATCTAATATCCGGTAATGCAAATCAACTCGACAGAGAGGTATCATCTCTCACCATTCAGAATGACCATCATCACCAACTCTAACAGCAAGAAATGCTGGAGGTGGCGTGGAAAAAAAAGCTAACCCAGCCCAGGTGATGGTGGGAAGGTAAATTGCTAACAGCCACTCTGGAGAAGAGTTTGGAGCTTCCTAAACATCTAAAATCTAGAGCTACAGAGGATCCAGCAATTCCACTCTGGGCCGTATATCCTGGGAAAGTCAGTATCGAAGGACACATGCACTGCGATATTTAGTGCAGCCCTCTCTTCAAGAGCATAGACTTGCAAGCAAACTAATTGTCCCAGAAAGGAAGAATGGATAAAGAACTTGCAGTACATGTGAACAATGGAGTATTACTCAGCCATGAAATGAAGGAGATGAGTCCATTTGCAGCACTCGGATGGACCTAGGTAGAATCATACTGGATGACAAACGTCCGAGAAAGAGAAATATCATACGATATCACTTATAGGCACAATCTGAAAATTGATACAAATGAACCAACCTCCAGAACAGAAACACAGTCACAGATTTGGAAAGCAAACGTATGGCTACCAGTGGGGAAAATCAGCGGAGGAGGCATCAACCTGGAGTTGGAATTTGGCATACATACCGTTACATACAGAAAATGATTAATGAATAAGGACCTGCTTTTAGCACCTAGAATTTGACTCAATGCACTGTAACGGACGAAAGGAATATGTAAGCTTGGTAGTAATCCGCACAAAAGTACAGAAAACTCTCTGCATAAGAGAAGCAAGTACGAGTTCACCAGAAAGGAACACAACATTGCAAATCTGCTATATCCCGTTATGAAAATAAAAAACAAAAGGGGGGTGGGAATGGTTACTAAATTCGTTCAGCGGCAGAGGCCCACCCAGCTGTCACATCCCTGCAGCCAGAGCAGGCTTGGGTCCCAAGGCTTGACTTTCGTGGGACTGAGGGACCTGGTGAGGATGTGCCAGCTAATGCAGCCCCATTGGAGATGTGCTGCCTGCTCCCCACTCCAGGTGCCGAAATCTCCCGGGGCAGGGGAGCCAAGCTACAGCTAAACATGCCTGGGACACCCAAAGGATGGTAGAACCTCTGGGCGGGAAGATGTTTGAAAAGTCACCTAACCTCCACATTTCCTGATGCTGTGATTTCCACCTGCAGCCTCTTTCCTTAAGGTCTCCCCACCGTGGGAAGACAATACCCTCAAAACCCGGTTTTCAACAGCTTGGATTTTGTTCCCTGGATAAAGGTTAAGGGGGGGAGAACTCGGACACAAGCCCTAGGGTGTTTGCACAGGCACAGGCCATCTAATTTCCAAGCAGGGACAGGACGTTTCCAAAGGCTCAGGTTCCCCCAGGTACACGAGCGGAGCTTAAGAAATGCTGCCGCCTTGTGGCCGCTTCCCGTAACAACAACCTGAAAACCGGTGCTCAGGGGCACTGCAATTCACAAGACGTGCTGGGCTGTAAATGACACCTGGCCTCGCTCAATATCTTGGGGTAAGTGTTCGAAAAGGATGTGAAAACAAGGCAGAATTGCAGGAAACGCAATCATCAGGTACGTGTTACTGGCACGTTAAAGCACATAAAAAGCTGCTAATAGCACCAGTGACTGGGTTGGAAAAAAGGGGGTTTGGGTTTTTACCTGATGTATTAGGGAAAACGCCGAAGACCCTTTTTGGCCAATCTAATATCCGGTAATGCAAATCAACTCGACAGAGAGGTATCATCTCTCACCATTCAGAATGACCATCATCACCAACTCTAACAGCAAGAAATGCTGGAGGTGGCGTGGAAAAAAAAGCTAACCCAGCCCAGGTGATGGTGGGAAGGTAAATTGCTAACAGCCACTCTGGAGAAGAGTTTGGAGCTTCCTAAACATCTAAAATCTAGAGCTACAGAGGATCCAGCAATTCCACTCTGGGCCGTATATCCTGGGAAAGTCAGTATCGAAGGACACATGCACTGCGATATTTAGTGCAGCCCTCTCTTCAAGAGCATAGACTTGCAAGCAAACTAATTGTCCCAGAAAGGAAGAATGGATAAAGAACTTGCAGTACATGTGAACAATGGAGTATTACTCAGCCATGAAATGAAGGAGATGAGTCCATTTGCAGCACTCGGATGGACCTAGGTAGAATCATACTGGATGACAAACGTCCGAGAAAGAGAAATATCATACGATATCACTTATAGGCACAATCTGAAAATTGATACAAATGAACCAACCTCCAGAACAGAAACACAGTCACAGATTTGGAAAGCAAACGTATGGCTACCAGTGGGGAAAATCAGCGGAGGAGGCATCAACCTGGAGTTGGAATTTGGCATACATACCGTTACATACAGAAAATGATTAATGAATAAGGACCTGCTTTTAGCACCTAGAATTTGACTCAATGCACTGTAACGGACGAAAGGAATATGTAAGCTTGGTAGTAATCCGCACAAAAGTACAGAAAACTCTCTGCATAAGAGAAGCAAGTACGAGTTCACCAGAAAGGAACACAACATTGCAAATCTGCTATATCCCGTTATGAAAATAAAAAACAAAAGGGGGGTGGGAATGGTTACTAAATTCGTTCAGCGGCAGAGGCCCACCCAGCTGTCACATCCCTGCAGCCAGAGCAGGCTTGGGTCCCAAGGCTTGACTTTCGTGGGACTGAGGGACCTGGTGAGGATGTGCCAGCTAATGCAGCCCCATTGGAGATGTGCTGCCTGCTCCCCACTCCAGGTGCCGAAATCTCCCGGGGCAGGGGAGCCAAGCTACAGCTAAACATGCCTGGGACACCCAAAGGATGGTAGAACCTCTGGGCGGGAAGATGTTTGAAAAGTCACCTAACCTCCACATTTCCTGATGCTGTGATTTCCACCTGCAGCCTCTTTCCTTAAGGTCTCCCCACCGTGGGAAGACAATACCCTCAAAACCCGGTTTTCAACAGCTTGGATTTTGTTCCCTGGATAAAGGTTAAGGGGGGGAGAACTCGGACACAAGCCCTAGGGTGTTTGCACAGGCACAGGCCATCTAATTTCCAAGCAGGGACAGGACGTTTCCAAAGGCTCAGGTTCCCCCAGGTACACGAGCGGAGCTTAAGAAATGCTGCCGCCTTGTGGCCGCTTCCCGTAACAACAACCTGAAAACCGGTGCTCAGGGGCACTGCAATTCACAAGACGTGCTGGGCTGTAAATGACACCTGGCCTCGCTCAATATCTTGGGGTAAGTGTTCGAAAAGGATGTGAAAACAAGGCAGAATTGCAGGAAACGCAATCATCAGGTACGTGTTACTGGCACGTTAAAGCACATAAAAAGCTGCTAATAGCACCAGTGACTGGGTTGGAAAAAAGGGGGTTTGGGTTTTTACCTGATGTATTAGGGAAAACGCCGAAGACCCTTTTTGGCCAATCTAATATCCGGTAATGCAAATCAACTCGACAGAGAGGTATCATCTCTCACCATTCAGAATGACCATCATCACCAACTCTAACAGCAAGAAATGCTGGAGGTGGCGTGGAAAAAAAAGCTAACCCAGCCCAGGTGATGGTGGGAAGGTAAATTGCTAACAGCCACTCTGGAGAAGAGTTTGGAGCTTCCTAAACATCTAAAATCTAGAGCTACAGAGGATCCAGCAATTCCACTCTGGGCCGTATATCCTGGGAAAGTCAGTATCGAAGGACACATGCACTGCGATATTTAGTGCAGCCCTCTCTTCAAGAGCATAGACTTGCAAGCAAACTAATTGTCCCAGAAAGGAAGAATGGATAAAGAACTTGCAGTACATGTGAACAATGGAGTATTACTCAGCCATGAAATGAAGGAGATGAGTCCATTTGCAGCACTCGGATGGACCTAGGTAGAATCATACTGGATGACAAACGTCCGAGAAAGAGAAATATCATACGATATCACTTATAGGCACAATCTGAAAATTGATACAAATGAACCAACCTCCAGAACAGAAACACAGTCACAGATTTGGAAAGCAAACGTATGGCTACCAGTGGGGAAAATCAGCGGAGGAGGCATCAACCTGGAGTTGGAATTTGGCATACATACCGTTACATACAGAAAATGATTAATGAATAAGGACCTGCTTTTAGCACCTAGAATTTGACTCAATGCACTGTAACGGACGAAAGGAATATGTAAGCTTGGTAGTAATCCGCACAAAAGTACAGAAAACTCTCTGCATAAGAGAAGCAAGTACGAGTTCACCAGAAAGGAACACAACATTGCAAATCTGCTATATCCCGTTATGAAAATAAAAAACAAAAGGGGGGTGGGAATGGTTACTAAATTCGTTCAGCGGCAGAGGCCCACCCAGCTGTCACATCCCTGCAGCCAGAGCAGGCTTGGGTCCCAAGGCTTGACTTTCGTGGGACTGAGGGACCTGGTGAGGATGTGCCAGCTAATGCAGCCCCATTGGAGATGTGCTGCCTGCTCCCCACTCCAGGTGCCGAAATCTCCCGGGGCAGGGGAGCCAAGCTACAGCTAAACATGCCTGGGACACCCAAAGGATGGTAGAACCTCTGGGCGGGAAGATGTTTGAAAAGTCACCTAACCTCCACATTTCCTGATGCTGTGATTTCCACCTGCAGCCTCTTTCCTTAAGGTCTCCCCACCGTGGGAAGACAATACCCTCAAAACCCGGTTTTCAACAGCTTGGATTTTGTCCCCTGGATAAAGGTTAAGGGGGGGAGAACTCGGACACAAGCCCTAGGGTGTTTGCACAGGCACAGGCCATCTAATTTCCAAGCAGGGACAGGACGTTTCCAAAGGCTCAGGTTCCCCCAGGTACACGAGCGGAGCTTAAGAAATGCTGCCGCCTTGTGGCCGCTTCCCGTAACAACAACCTGAAAACCGGTGCTCAGGGGCACTGCAATTCACAAGACGTGCTGGGCTGTAAATGACACCTGGCCTCGCTCAATATCTTGGGGTAAGTGTTCGAAAAGGATGTGAAAACAAGGCAGAATTGCAGGAAACGCAATCATCAGGTACGTGTTACTGGCACGTTAAAGCACATAAAAAGCTGCTAATAGCACCAGTGACTGGGTTGGAAAAAAGGGGGTTTGGGTTTTTACCTGATGTATTAGGGAAAACGCCGAAGACCCTTTTTGGCCAATCTAATATCCGGTAATGCAAATCAACTCGACAGAGAGGTATCATCTCTCACCATTCAGAATGACCATCATCACCAACTCTAACAGCAAGAAATGCTGGAGGTGGCGTGGAAAAAAAAGCTAACCCAGCCCAGGTGATGGTGGGAAGGTAAATTGCTAACAGCCACTCTGGAGAAGAGTTTGGAGCTTCCTAAACATCTAAAATCTAGAGCTACAGAGGATCCAGCAATTCCACTCTGGGCCGTATATCCTGGGAAAGTCAGTATCGAAGGACACATGCACTGCGATATTTAGTGCAGCCCTCTCTTCAAGAGCATAGACTTGCAAGCAAACTAATTGTCCCAGAAAGGAAGAATGGATAAAGAACTTGCAGTACATGTGAACAATGGAGTATTACTCAGCCATGAAATGAAGGAGATGAGTCCATTTGCAGCACTCGGATGGACCTAGGTAGAATCATACTGGATGACAAACGTCCGAGAAAGAGAAATATCATACGATATCACTTATAGGCACAATCTGAAAATTGATACAAATGAACCAACCTCCAGAACAGAAACACAGTCACAGATTTGGAAAGCAAACGTATGGCTACCAGTGGGGAAAATCAGCGGAGGAGGCATCAACCTGGAGTTGGAATTTGGCATACATACCGTTACATACAGAAAATGATTAATGAATAAGGACCTGCTTTTAGCACCTAGAATTTGACTCAATGCACTGTAACGGACGAAAGGAATATGTAAGCTTGGTAGTAATCCGCACAAAAGTACAGAAAACTCTCTGCATAAGAGAAGCAAGTACGAGTTCACCAGAAAGGAACACAACATTGCAAATCTGCTATATCCCGTTATGAAAATAAAAAACAAAAGGGGGGTGGGAATGGTTACTAAATTCGTTCAGCGGCAGAGGCCCACCCAGCTGTCACATCCCTGCAGCCAGAGCAGGCTTGGGTCCCAAGGCTTGACTTTCGTGGGACTGAGGGACCTGGTGAGGATGTGCCAGCTAATGCAGCCCCATTGGAGATGTGCTGCCTGCTCCCCACTCCAGGTGCCGAAATCTCCCGGGGCAGGGGAGCCAAGCTACAGCTAAACATGCCTGGGACACCCAAAGGATGGTAGAACCTCTGGGCGGGAAGATGTTTGAAAAGTCACCTAACCTCCACATTTCCTGATGCTGTGATTTCCACCTGCAGCCTCTTTCCTTAAGGTCTCCCCACCGTGGGAAGACAATACCCTCAAAACCCGGTTTTCAACAGCTTGGATTTTGTCCCCTGGATAAAGGTTAAGGGGGGGAGAACTCGGACACAAGCCCTAGGGTGTTTGCACAGGCACAGGCCATCTAATTTCCAAGCAGGGACAGGACGTTTCCAAAGGCTCAGGTTCCCCCAGGTACACGAGCGGAGCTTAAGAAATGCTGCCGCCTTGTGGCCGCTTCCCGTAACAACAACCTGAAAACCGGTGCTCAGGGGCACTGCAATTCACAAGACGTGCTGGGCTGTAAATGACACCTGGCCTCGCTCAATATCTTGGGGTAAGTGTTCGAAAAGGATGTGAAAACAAGGCAGAATTGCAGGAAACGCAATCATCAGGTACGTGTTACTGGCACGTTAAAGCACATAAAAAGCTGCTAATAGCACCAGTGACTGGGTTGGAAAAAAGGGGGTTTGGGTTTTTACCTGATGTATTAGGGAAAACGCCGAAGACCCTTTTTGGCCAATCTAATATCCGGTAATGCAAATCAACTCGACAGAGAGGTATCATCTCTCACCATTCAGAATGACCATCATCACCAACTCTAACAGCAAGAAATGCTGGAGGTGGCGTGGAAAAAAAAGCTAACCCAGCCCAGGTGATGGTGGGAAGGTAAATTGCTAACAGCCACTCTGGAGAAGAGTTTGGAGCTTCCTAAACATCTAAAATCTAGAGCTACAGAGGATCCAGCAATTCCACTCTGGGCCGTATATCCTGGGAAAGTCAGTATCGAAGGACACATGCACTGCGATATTTAGTGCAGCCCTCTCTTCAAGAGCATAGACTTGCAAGCAAACTAATTGTCCCAGAAAGGAAGAATGGATAAAGAACTTGCAGTACATGTGAACAATGGAGTATTACTCAGCCATGAAATGAAGGAAATGAGTCCATTTGCAGCACTCGGATGGACCTAGGTAGAATCATACTGGATGACAAACGTCCGAGAAAGAGAAATATCATACGATATCACTTATAGGCACAATCTGAAAATTGATACAAATGAACCAACCTCCAGAACAGAAACACAGTCACAGATTTGGAAAGCAAACGTATGGCTACCAGTGGGGAAAATCAGCGGAGGAGGCATCAACCTGGAGTTGGAATTTGGCATACATACCGTTACATACAGAAAATGATTAATGAATAAGGACCTGCTTTTAGCACCTAGAATTTGACTCAATGCACTGTAACGGACGAAAGGAATATGTAAGCTTGGTAGTAATCCGCACAAAAGTACAGAAAACTCTCTGCATAAGAGAAGCAAGTACGAGTTCACCAGAAAGGAACACAACATTGCAAATCTGCTATATCCCGTTATGAAAATAAAAAACAAAAGGGGGGTGGGAATGGTTACTAAATTCGTTCAGCGGCAGAGGCCCACCCAGCTGTCACATCCCTGCAGCCAGAGCAGGCTTGGGTCCCAAGGCTTGACTTTCGTGGGACTGAGGGACCTGGTGAGGATGTGCCAGCTAATGCAGCCCCATTGGAGATGTGCTGCCTGCTCCCCACTCCAGGTGCCGAAATCTCCCGGGGCAGGGGAGCCAAGCTACAGCTAAACATGCCTGGGACACCCAAAGGATGGTAGAACCTCTGGGCGGGAAGATGTTTGAAAAGTCACCTAACCTCCACATTTCCTGATGCTGTGATTTCCACCTGCAGCCTCTTTCCTTAAGGTCTCCCCACCGTGGGAAGACAATACCCTCAAAACCCGGTTTTCAACAGCTTGGATTTTGTCCCCTGGATAAAGGTTAAGGGGGGGAGAACTCGGACACAAGCCCTAGGGTGTTTGCACAGGCACAGGCCATCTAATTTCCAAGCAGGGACAGGACGTTTCCAAAGGCTCAGGTTCCCCCAGGTACACGAGCGGAGCTTAAGAAATGCTGCCGCCTTGTGGCCGCTTCCCGTAACAACAACCTGAAAACCGGTGCTCAGGGGCACTGCAATTCACAAGACGTGCTGGGCTGTAAATGACACCTGGCCTCGCTCAATATCTTGGGGTAAGTGTTCGAAAAGGATGTGAAAACAAGGCAGAATTGCAGGAAACGCAATCATCAGGTACGTGTTACTGGCACGTTAAAGCACATAAAAAGCTGCTAATAGCACCAGTGACTGGGTTGGAAAAAAGGGGGTTTGGGTTTTTACCTGATGTATTAGGGAAAACGCCGAAGACCCTTTTTGGCCAATCTAATATCCGGTAATGCAAATCAACTCGACAGAGAGGTATCATCTCTCACCATTCAGAATGACCATCATCACCAACTCTAACAGCAAGAAATGCTGGAGGTGGCGTGGGAAAAAAAGCTAACCCAGCCCAGGTGATGGTGGGAAGGTAAATTGCTAACAGCCACTCTGGAGAAGAGTTTGGAGCTTCCTAAACATCTAAAATCTAGAGCTACAGAGGATCCAGCAATTCCACTCTGGGCCGTATATCCTGGGAAAGTCAGTATCGAAGGACACATGCACTGCGATATTTAGTGCAGCCCTCTCTTCAAGAGCATAGACTTGCAAGCAAACTAATTGTCCCAGAAAGGAAGAATGGATAAAGAACTTGCAGTACATGTGAACAATGGAGTATTACTCAGCCATGAAATGAAGGAAATGAGTCCATTTGCAGCACTCGGATGGACCTAGGTAGAATCATACTGGATGACAAACGTCCGAGAAAGAGAAATATCATACGATATCACTTATAGGCACAATCTGAAAATTGATACAAATGAACCAACCTCCAGAACAGAAACACAGTCACAGATTTGGAAAGCAAACGTATGGCTACCAGTGGGGAAAATCAGCGGAGGAGGCATCAACCTGGAGTTGGAATTTGGCATACATACCGTTACATACAGAAAATGATTAATGAATAAGGACCTGCTTTTAGCACCTAGAATTTGACTCAATGCACTGTAACGGACGAAAGGAATATGTAAGCTTGGTAGTAATCCGCACAAAAGTACAGAAAACTCTCTGCATAAGAGAAGCAAGTACGAGTTCACCAGAAAGGAACACAACATTGCAAATCTGCTATATCCCGTTATGAAAATAAAAAACAAAAGGGGGGTGGGAATGGTTACTAAATTCGTTCAGCGGCAGAGGCCCACCCAGCTGTCACATCCCTGCAGCCAGAGCAGGCTTGGGTCCCAAGGCTTGACTTTCGTGGGACTGAGGGACCTGGTGAGGATGTGCCAGCTAATGCAGCCCCATTGGAGATGTGCTGCCTGCTCCCCACTCCAGGTGCCGAAATCTCCCGGGGCAGGGGAGCCAAGCTACAGCTAAACATGCCTGGGACACCCAAAGGATGGTAGAACCTCTGGGCGGGAAGATGTTTGAAAAGTCACCTAACCTCCACATTTCCTGATGCTGTGATTTCCACCTGCAGCCTCTTTCCTTAAGGTCTCCCCACCGTGGGAAGACAATACCCTCAAAACCCGGTTTTCAACAGCTTGGATTTTGTCCCCTGGATAAAGGTTAAGGGGGGGAGAACTCGGACACAAGCCCTAGGGTGTTTGCACAGGCACAGGCCATCTAATTTCCAAGCAGGGACAGGACGTTTCCAAAGGCTCAGGTTCCCCCAGGTACACGAGCGGAGCTTAAGAAATGCTGCCGCCTTGTGGCCGCTTCCCGTAACAACAACCTGAAAACCGGTGCTCAGGGGCACTGCAATTCACAAGACGTGCTGGGCTGTAAATGACACCTGGCCTCGCTCAATATCTTGGGGTAAGTGTTCGAAAAGGATGTGAAAACAAGGCAGAATTGCAGGAAACGCAATCATCAGGTACGTGTTACTGGCACGTTAAAGCACATAAAAAGCTGCTAATAGCACCAGTGACTGGGTTGGAAAAAAGGGGGTTTGGGTTTTTACCTGATGTATTAGGGAAAACGCCGAAGACCCTTTTTGGCCAATCTAATATCCGGTAATGCAAATCAACTCGACAGAGAGGTATCATCTCTCACCATTCAGAATGACCATCATCACCAACTCTAACAGCAAGAAATGCTGGAGGTGGCGTGGGAAAAAAAGCTAACCCAGCCCAGGTGATGGTGGGAAGGTAAATTGCTAACAGCCACTCTGGAGAAGAGTTTGGAGCTTCCTAAACATCTAAAATCTAGAGCTACAGAGGATCCAGCAATTCCACTCTGGGCCGTATATCCTGGGAAAGTCAGTATCGAAGGACACATGCACTGCGATATTTAGTGCAGCCCTCTCTTCAAGAGCATAGACTTGCAAGCAAACTAATTGTCCCAGAAAGGAAGAATGGATAAAGAACTTGCAGTACATGTGAACAATGGAGTATTACTCAGCCATGAAATGAAGGAAATGAGTCCATTTGCAGCACTCGGATGGACCTAGGTAGAATCATACTGGATGACAAACGTCCGAGAAAGAGAAATATCATACGATATCACTTATAGGCACAATCTGAAAATTGATACAAATGAACCAACCTCCAGAACAGAAACACAGTCACAGATTTGGAAAGCAAACGTATGGCTACCAGTGGGGAAAATCAGCGGAGGAGGCATCAACCTGGAGTTGGAATTTGGCATACATACCGTTACATACAGAAAATGATTAATGAATAAGGACCTGCTTTTAGCACCTAGAATTTGACTCAATGCACTGTAACGGACGAAAGGAATATGTAAGCTTGGTAGTAATCCGCACAAAAGTACAGAAAACTCTCTGCATAAGAGAAGCAAGTACGAGTTCACCAGAAAGGAACACAACATTGCAAATCTGCTATATCCCGTTATGAAAATAAAAAACAAAAGGGGGGTGGGAATGGTTACTAAATTCGTTCAGCGGCAGAGGCCCACCCAGCTGTCACATCCCTGCAGCCAGAGCAGGCTTGGGTCCCAAGGCTTGACTTTCGTGGGACTGAGGGACCTGGTGAGGATGTGCCAGCTAATGCAGCCCCATTGGAGATGTGCTGCCTGCTCCCCACTCCAGGTGCCGAAATCTCCCGGGGCAGGGGAGCCAAGCTACAGCTAAACATGCCTGGGACACCCAAAGGATGGTAGAACCTCTGGGCGGGAAGATGTTTGAAAAGTCACCTAACCTCCACATTTCCTGATGCTGTGATTTCCACCTGCAGCCTCTTTCCTTAAGGTCTCCCCACCGTGGGAAGACAATACCCTCAAAACCCGGTTTTCAACAGCTTGGATTTTGTCCCCTGGATAAAGGTTAAGGGGGGGAGAACTCGGACACAAGCCCTAGGGTGTTTGCACAGGCACAGGCCATCTAATTTCCAAGCAGGGACAGGACGTTTCCAAAGGCTCAGGTTCCCCCAGGTACACGAGCGGAGCTTAAGAAATGCTGCCGCCTTGTGGCCGCTTCCCGTAACAACAACCTGAAAACCGGTGCTCAGGGGCACTGCAATTCACAAGACGTGCTGGGCTGTAAATGACACCTGGCCTCGCTCAATATCTTGGGGTAAGTGTTCGAAAAGGATGTGAAAACAAGGCAGAATTGCAGGAAACGCAATCATCAGGTACGTGTTACTGGCACGTTAAAGCACATAAAAAGCTGCTAATAGCACCAGTGACTGGGTTGGAAAAAAGGGGGTTTGGGTTTTTACCTGATGTATTAGGGAAAACGCCGAAGACCCTTTTTGGCCAATCTAATATCCGGTAATGCAAATCAACTCGACAGAGAGGTATCATCTCTCACCATTCAGAATGACCATCATCACCAACTCTAACAGCAAGAAATGCTGGAGGTGGCGTGGGAAAAAAAGCTAACCCAGCCCAGGTGATGGTGGGAAGGTAAATTGCTAACAGCCACTCTGGAGAAGAGTTTGGAGCTTCCTAAACATCTAAAATCTAGAGCTACAGAGGATCCAGCAATTCCACTCTGGGCCGTATATCCTGGGAAAGTCAGTATCGAAGGACACATGCACTGCGATATTTAGTGCAGCCCTCTCTTCAAGAGCATAGACTTGCAAGCAAACTAATTGTCCCAGAAAGGAAGAATGGATAAAGAACTTGCAGTACATGTGAACAATGGAGTATTACTCAGCCATGAAATGAAGGAGATGAGTCCATTTGCAGCACTCGGATGGACCTAGGTAGAATCATACTGGATGACAAACGTCCGAGAAAGAGAAATATCATACGATATCACTTATAGGCACAATCTGAAAATTGATACAAATGAACCAACCTCCAGAACAGAAACACAGTCACAGATTTGGAAAGCAAACGTATGGCTACCAGTGGGGAAAATCAGCGGAGGAGGCATCAACCTGGAGTTGGAATTTGGCATACATACCGTTACATACAGAAAATGATTAATGAATAAGGACCTGCTTTTAGCACCTAGAATTTGACTCAATGCACTGTAACGGACGAAAGGAATATGTAAGCTTGGTAGTAATCCGCACAAAAGTACAGAAAACTCTCTGCATAAGAGAAGCAAGTACGAGTTCACCAGAAAGGAACACAACATTGCAAATCTGCTATATCCCGTTATGAAAATAAAAAACAAAAGGGGGGTGGGAATGGTTACTAAATTCGTTCAGCGGCAGAGGCCCACCCAGCTGTCACATCCCTGCAGCCAGAGCAGGCTTGGGTCCCAAGGCTTGACTTTCGTGGGACTGAGGGACCTGGTGAGGATGTGCCAGCTAATGCAGCCCCATTGGAGATGTGCTGCCTGCTCCCCACTCCAGGTGCCGAAATCTCCCGGGGCAGGGGAGCCAAGCTACAGCTAAACATGCCTGGGACACCCAAAGGATGGTAGAACCTCTGGGCGGGAAGATGTTTGAAAAGTCACCTAACCTCCACATTTCCTGATGCTGTGATTTCCACCTGCAGCCTCTTTCCTTAAGGTCTCCCCACCGTGGGAAGACAATACCCTCAAAACCCGGTTTTCAACAGCTTGGATTTTGTCCCCTGGATAAAGGTTAAGGGGGGGAGAACTCGGACACAAGCCCTAGGGTGTTTGCACAGGCACAGGCCATCTAATTTCCAAGCAGGGACAGGACGTTTCCAAAGGCTCAGGTTCCCCCAGGTACACGAGCGGAGCTTAAGAAATGCTGCCGCCTTGTGGCCGCTTCCCGTAACAACAACCTGAAAACCGGTGCTCAGGGGCACTGCAATTCACAAGACGTGCTGGGCTGTAAATGACACCTGGCCTCGCTCAATATCTTGGGGTAAGTGTTCGAAAAGGATGTGAAAACAAGGCAGAATTGCAGGAAACGCAATCATCAGGTACGTGTTACTGGCACGTTAAAGCACATAAAAAGCTGCTAATAGCACCAGTGACTGGGTTGGAAAAAAGGGGGTTTGGGTTTTTACCTGATGTATTAGGGAAAACGCCGAAGACCCTTTTTGGCCAATCTAATATCCGGTAATGCAAATCAACTCGACAGAGAGGTATCATCTCTCACCATTCAGAATGACCATCATCACCAACTCTAACAGCAAGAAATGCTGGAGGTGGCGTGGGAAAAAAAGCTAACCCAGCCCAGGTGATGGTGGGAAGGTAAATTGCTAACAGCCACTCTGGAGAAGAGTTTGGAGCTTCCTAAACATCTAAAATCTAGAGCTACAGAGGATCCAGCAATTCCACTCTGGGCCGTATATCCTGGGAAAGTCAGTATCGAAGGACACATGCACTGCGATATTTAGTGCAGCCCTCTCTTCAAGAGCATAGACTTGCAAGCAAACTAATTGTCCCAGAAAGGAAGAATGGATAAAGAACTTGCAGTACATGTGAACAATGGAGTATTACTCAGCCATGAAATGAAGGAGATGAGTCCATTTGCAGCACTCGGATGGACCTAGGTAGAATCATACTGGATGACAAACGTCCGAGAAAGAGAAATATCATACGATATCACTTATAGGCACAATCTGAAAATTGATACAAATGAACCAACCTCCAGAACAGAAACACAGTCACAGATTTGGAAAGCAAACGTATGGCTACCAGTGGGGAAAATCAGCGGAGGAGGCATCAACCTGGAGTTGGAATTTGGCATACATACCGTTACATACAGAAAATGATTAATGAATAAGGACCTGCTTTTAGCACCTAGAATTTGACTCAATGCACTGTAACGGACGAAAGGAATATGTAAGCTTGGTAGTAATCCGCACAAAAGTACAGAAAACTCTCTGCATAAGAGAAGCAAGTACGAGTTCACCAGAAAGGAACACAACATTGCAAATCTGCTATATCCCGTTATGAAAATAAAAAACAAAAGGGGGGTGGGAATGGTTACTAAATTCGTTCAGCGGCAGAGGCCCACCCAGCTGTCACATCCCTGCAGCCAGAGCAGGCTTGGGTCCCAAGGCTTGACTTTCGTGGGACTGAGGGACCTGGTGAGGATGTGCCAGCTAATGCAGCCCCATTGGAGATGTGCTGCCTGCTCCCCACTCCAGGTGCCGAAATCTCCCGGGGCAGGGGAGCCAAGCTACAGCTAAACATGCCTGGGACACCCAAAGGATGGTAGAACCTCTGGGCGGGAAGATGTTTGAAAAGTCACCTAACCTCCACATTTCCTGATGCTGTGATTTCCACCTGCAGCCTCTTTCCTTAAGGTCTCCCCACCGTGGGAAGACAATACCCTCAAAACCCGGTTTTCAACAGCTTGGATTTTGTTCCCTGGATAAAGGTTAAGGGGGGGAGAACTCGGACACAAGCCCTAGGGTGTTTGCACAGGCACAGGCCATCTAATTTCCAAGCAGGGACAGGACGTTTCCAAAGGCTCAGGTTCCCCCAGGTACACGAGCGGAGCTTAAGAAATGCTGCCGCCTTGTGGCCGCTTCCCGTAACAACAACCTGAAAACCGGTGCTCAGGGGCACTGCAATTCACAAGACGTGCTGGGCTGTAAATGACACCTGGCCTCGCTCAATATCTTGGGGTAAGTGTTCGAAAAGGATGTGAAAACAAGGCAGAATTGCAGGAAACGCAATCATCAGGTACGTGTTACTGGCACGTTAAAGCACATAAAAAGCTGCTAATAGCACCAGTGACTGGGTTGGAAAAAAGGGGGTTTGGGTTTTTACCTGATGTATTAGGGAAAACGCCGAAGACCCTTTTTGGCCAATCTAATATCCGGTAATGCAAATCAACTCGACAGAGAGGTATCATCTCTCACCATTCAGAATGACCATCATCACCAACTCTAACAGCAAGAAATGCTGGAGGTGGCGTGGAAAAAAAAGCTAACCCAGCCCAGGTGATGGTGGGAAGGTAAATTGCTAACAGCCACTCTGGAGAAGAGTTTGGAGCTTCCTAAACATCTAAAATCTAGAGCTACAGAGGATCCAGCAATTCCACTCTGGGCCGTAT
>NW_028122345.1:0-73299 GCF_965194805.1 Balaenoptera borealis | reverse complement strand
AAATAAGAAAAAAAATATTAAGAATAAATTTATTAAGAAAATTTTTTTTTAATTTTTAAACATAGATTTATTGATATTTTTATAATAAAATGTAAGAAAAAAATTATTAAGAGAAAATTTATTAAGAAAAAATTTTTTTAATTTTTTAAAATAAAAAATATGAAAAAACTTATTAAAATTTTTTTTTAATTTCCAAAAATAGAAAATAAGGAAAAAATTATTAAGAAAACATTTATTAAGAAAAAAAATTTTTTAAGTCAAAAAAAAAAAAAACAAGACCAACAAACGGATGGACCTAACCCTAGGACTAATGGTGAAAGCAAAGCTATACAGACAAAATCTCACCCAGGAGCATACACATATACACTCACAATAAAGGAAAAGGGGAAAAATTAATATATCCTGCTCCCAAGTCCACCTCCTGAATTTGGGGTGATTCGTTGTCTATTCAGGTATTCAACAGATGCAGGCACATCAGGTTGTTTGTGGAGCTTTAATCCGCTGGTTCTGAGGCTGCTGGGAGAGATTTCCCTTTCTCTTCTTTGTTCGTACAGCTCCCGGGGTTCAGCTTTGGATGTGGACCCGCCTCTGCATGTAGGTCGCCTGAGGGCGTCCGTTCCCTGCCCAGACAGAACGGGGTTAAAGGAGCAGCTGCTTCGGGGGCTCTGACTCACTCAGGCCGGGGGAGGGAGCGGTACAGAGGAGGCGGGGCGAGCCTGCGGCGTCAGAGGCGTCGTGACGTTGCAGCAGCCCGAGGTGCGCCTTGTGTTCTCCCGGGGAAGTTGTCCCCGGATCACGGGAGCCTGGCAGTGGCGAGCTGCACCGGCTCCCGGGAGGGGCAGTGTGGAGAGTGACCTGTGCTCGCACACAGGCTTCTTGGTGGCAGCAGCAGCAGCCTTAGCGTTTCCTACCAGTCTCTGGGGTCCGCGCTGATGGCCGCGGCTCGTGCCCGTCTCTGGGGTCCATGCTGTTAGCCGCGGCTCACGCCCGCCTCTGGAGTTCGTCTAGGCGGCGCTCTGAATCCCCTCTCCTTGCACGCCGCGAAACAAAGAGGCAAGAAAATGTCTCTTGCCTCCTCGGCGGCTGCAGACCTCCTCTCTGGCTCCCTCCCGGCTCGCCGCGGCACGCCAACCCCTTCAGGCTGTGTTCACGCCGCCAACCCCAGTCCTCTCCCTGCGATCCGACCGAAGTCCGCGCCTCAGCTCCCAGCCCCGCCCGCCCCAGCGGGTGAGCAGACAAGCCTCTCGGGCTGGTAAGCGCTGCTCAGCGCTGAGCCTCTGTGCGGGAATCTCTCCATTTTTCCCTCTGCGCCCCTGTTGCTGTGGGATCCGCACTGATAGCCGCGGCTCGCACCCGTCTCTGGATTTCGTTTAGGCAGCGCTCTGAATCCCCTCTCCTTGCGCGCTGTGAAACAAAGAGGCAAGATAAAGTCTCTTGCCTCTTCGGCAGCTGCAGACTTTTCCCCGGACTCCCTCCCTGCTAGCACCAAAGCCCGAGCCTCAGCTCCCAGCCCCCGCCCACCCCGGCGGGTGAGCAGACAAGCCTCTCGGGCTGGTGAGTGCTGGTTGGCGCCGAGCCTCTGTGCGGGAGTCTCTCCGCTTTGCCCTCCGCACCCCTGTGGCTGTGCTCTCCTCCGCGGCTCCGAAGCTTCCCCCCTCTGCCACCCACAGTCTCTGCCCACAAAGGGGCTTCCTAGTGCCTGGAAACCTTTCCTCCTTCACGGCTCCCTCCCACTGGCGCAGGTCCCATCCCTATTCTTTTGTCTCTGTTATTTCTTTTTTCTTTTACCCTACCCAAGTACGTGGGGATTTTCTTGCCGTTTGGGAGGTCTGACGTCTTCTGCCAGCGTTCAGTGGGTGTTCTGTAGGAGCAGTTCCACGTGTAGATGTATTTCTACTGTATCTGTGGGAAGGAAGGTGATCTCTGCGTCTTACTCTTCCGCCATCTTGCCCCTACTCTCCTAATGTGTTTTCTTTATATTTAATTTTTGACAGTTTGATTAATATGTGTCTTGGCGTGTTTCTCCTTGGATTTATCCTGTATGGGACTCTCTGTGCTTCCAGGACTTGATTAACTATTTCCTTTCCCACATTAGGGAAGTTGTCAACTATAATCTGTTCAAATATTTTCTCAGTCTCTTTCTTTTTCTCTTCTTCTTCTGGGACCCCTATAATTCGAATGTTGCTGCGTTTAACATTGTCCCAGAGGTCTCTGAGACTGTCCTCAGTTCTTTTCATTCTTTTTTCTTTATCCTGCTCTGCACTAGTTATTTCCACTGTTTTATCTTCCAGGTCACTTATCCGTTCTTCTGCCTCAGTTATTCTGCTATTGATCACATCTAGAGTATTTTTAATTTCATTTATTGTGTTTTTCATCATTGCTTGGTTCCTCTTTAGTTCTTCTACGTCCTTGTTAAATGTTTCTTGCATTTTGTCTATTCTATTTCCAAGATTTTGGATCATCCTTACTATCATTATTCTGAACTCTTTTTCAGGTAGACTACCTATTTCCTCTTCATTTGTTAGGTCTGGTGTGTTTTGACCCTGCTCCTTCATCTGCTGTGTGTTTTTCTGTCGTCTCATTTTGCTTATCTTACTGTGTTTGGGGTCTCCTTTTCACAGGCTGCAGGTTCGTAGTTCCCGTTGTTTTTGGTATCTGTTCCCAGTGGCTAAGGTTGGTTCAGTGGGTTGTGTAGGCTTCCTGGTGTAGGGGACTAGTGCCTGTGTTCTGGTGGATGAGGTTCTATCTTGTCTTTCTGGTGGGCACGTCCACGTCTGGTGGTGTGTTTTGGGGTGTCTGTGGCCTTATTATGATTTTAGGCAGCCTCTCTCCTAATGGATGGGGCTGTGTTCCTGTCTTGCTAGTTGTTTGGCATAGGGTGTCCAGCACTGTAGCTTGCTGGTCGTTGAGTGAAGCTGGGTCTTGATGTTGAGATGGAGATCTCTGAGAGATTTTCGCTGTTTGGTTTTACATGGAGCTGGGAGGTCTCTTGTGGACCAGTGTCCTGAAGTTGGCTCTCCCACCTCAGAGGCACAGCCCTGATGCCTGGCTGGAGCACCAAGAGCCTTTCATCCACACAGCTCAGAATAAAAGGGAGAAAAAAAAGTAGAAAGAAAGAAAGAAAGAGGATAAAATAAAATAAAATAAAGCTATTATAATAAAAAATAAGAAAAAAAATATTAAGAATAAATTTATTAAGAAAATTTTTTTTTAATTTTTAAACATAGATTTATTGATATTTTTATAATAAAATGTAAGAAAAAAATTATTAAGAGAAAATTTATTAAGAAAAAATTTTTTTAATTTTTTAAAATAAAAAATATGAAAAAACTTATTAAAATTTTTTTTTAATTTCCAAAAATAGAAAATAAGGAAAAAATTATTAAGAAAACATTTATTAAGAAAAAAAATTTTTTAAGTCAAAAAAAAAAAAAACAAGACCAACAAACGGATGGACCTAACCCTAGGACTAATGGTGAAAGCAAAGCTATACAGACAAAATCTCACCCAGGAGCATACACATATACACTCACAATAAAGGAAAAGGGGAAAAATTAATATATCCTGCTCCCAAGTCCACCTCCTGAATTTGGGGTGATTCGTTGTCTATTCAGGTATTCAACAGATGCAGGCACATCAGGTTGTTTGTGGAGCTTTAATCCGCTGGTTCTGAGGCTGCTGGGAGAGATTTCCCTTTCTCTTCTTTGTTCGTACAGCTCCCGGGGTTCAGCTTTGGATGTGGACCCGCCTCTGCATGTAGGTCGCCTGAGGGCGTCCGTTCCCTGCCCAGACAGAACGGGGTTAAAGGAGCAGCTGCTTCGGGGGCTCTGACTCACTCAGGCCGGGGGAGGGAGCGGTACAGAGGAGGCGGGGCGAGCCTGCGGCGTCAGAGGCGTCGTGACGTTGCAGCAGCCCGAGGTGCGCCTTGTGTTCTCCCGGGGAAGTTGTCCCCGGATCACGGGAGCCTGGCAGTGGCGAGCTGCACCGGCTCCCGGGAGGGGCAGTGTGGAGAGTGACCTGTGCTCGCACACAGGCTTCTTGGTGGCAGCAGCAGCAGCCTTAGCGTTTCCTACCAGTCTCTGGGGTCCGCGCTGATGGCCGCGGCTCGTGCCCGTCTCTGGGGTCCATGCTGTTAGCCGCGGCTCACGCCCGCCTCTGGAGTTCGTCTAGGCGGCGCTCTGAATCCCCTCTCCTTGCACGCCGCGAAACAAAGAGGCAAGAAAATGTCTCTTGCCTCCTCGGCGGCTGCAGACCTCCTCTCTGGCTCCCTCCCGGCTCGCCGCGGCACGCCAACCCCTTCAGGCTGTGTTCACGCCGCCAACCCCAGTCCTCTCCCTGCGATCCGACCGAAGTCCGCGCCTCAGCTCCCAGCCCCGCCCGCCCCAGCGGGTGAGCAGACAAGCCTCTCGGGCTGGTAAGCGCTGCTCAGCGCTGAGCCTCTGTGCGGGAATCTCTCCATTTTTCCCTCTGCGCCCCTGTTGCTGTGGGATCCGCACTGATAGCCGCGGCTCGCACCCGTCTCTGGATTTCGTTTAGGCAGCGCTCTGAATCCCCTCTCCTTGCGCGCTGTGAAACAAAGAGGCAAGATAAAGTCTCTTGCCTCTTCGGCAGCTGCAGACTTTTCCCCGGACTCCCTCCCTGCTAGCACCAAAGCCCGAGCCTCAGCTCCCAGCCCCCGCCCACCCCGGCGGGTGAGCAGACAAGCCTCTCGGGCTGGTGAGTGCTGGTTGGCGCCGAGCCTCTGTGCGGGAGTCTCTCCGCTTTGCCCTCCGCACCCCTGTGGCTGTGCTCTCCTCCGCGGCTCCGAAGCTTCCCCCCTCTGCCACCCACAGTCTCTGCCCACAAAGGGGCTTCCTAGTGCCTGGAAACCTTTCCTCCTTCACGGCTCCCTCCCACTGGCGCAGGTCCCATCCCTATTCTTTTGTCTCTGTTATTTCTTTTTTCTTTTACCCTACCCAAGTACGTGGGGATTTTCTTGCCGTTTGGGAGGTCTGACGTCTTCTGCCAGCGTTCAGTGGGTGTTCTGTAGGAGCAGTTCCACGTGTAGATGTATTTCTACTGTATCTGTGGGAAGGAAGGTGATCTCTGCGTCTTACTCTTCCGCCATCTTGCCCCTACTCTCCTAATGTGTTTTCTTTATATTTAATTTTTGACAGTTTGATTAATATGTGTCTTGGCGTGTTTCTCCTTGGATTTATCCTGTATGGGACTCTCTGTGCTTCCAGGACTTGATTAACTATTTCCTTTCCCACATTAGGGAAGTTGTCAACTATAATCTGTTCAAATATTTTCTCAGTCTCTTTCTTTTTCTCTTCTTCTTCTGGGACCCCTATAATTCGAATGTTGCTGCGTTTAACATTGTCCCAGAGGTCTCTGAGACTGTCCTCAGTTCTTTTCATTCTTTTTTCTTTATCCTGCTCTGCACTAGTTATTTCCACTGTTTTATCTTCCAGGTCACTTATCCGTTCTTCTGCCTCAGTTATTCTGCTATTGATCACATCTAGAGTATTTTTAATTTCATTTATTGTGTTTTTCATCATTGCTTGGTTCCTCTTTAGTTCTTCTACGTCCTTGTTAAATGTTTCTTGCATTTTGTCTATTCTATTTCCAAGATTTTGGATCATCCTTACTATCATTATTCTGAACTCTTTTTCAGGTAGACTACCTATTTCCTCTTCATTTGTTAGGTCTGGTGTGTTTTGACCCTGCTCCTTCATCTGCTGTGTGTTTTTCTGTCGTCTCATTTTGCTTATCTTACTGTGTTTGGGGTCTCCTTTTCACAGGCTGCAGGTTCGTAGTTCCCGTTGTTTTTGGTATCTGTTCCCAGTGGCTAAGGTTGGTTCAGTGGGTTGTGTAGGCTTCCTGGTGTAGGGGACTAGTGCCTGTGTTCTGGTGGATGAGGTTCTATCTTGTCTTTCTGGTGGGCACGTCCACGTCTGGTGGTGTGTTTTGGGGTGTCTGTGGCCTTATTATGATTTTAGGCAGCCTCTCTCCTAATGGATGGGGCTGTGTTCCTGTCTTGCTAGTTGTTTGGCATAGGGTGTCCAGCACTGTAGCTTGCTGGTCGTTGAGTGAAGCTGGGTCTTGATGTTGAGATGGAGATCTCTGAGAGATTTTCGCTGTTTGGTTTTACATGGAGCTGGGAGGTCTCTTGTGGACCAGTGTCCTGAAGTTGGCTCTCCCACCTCAGAGGCACAGCCCTGATGCCTGGCTGGAGCACCAAGAGCCTTTCATCCACACAGCTCAGAATAAAAGGGAGAAAAAAAAGTAGAAAGAAAGAAAGAAAGAGGATAAAATAAAATAAAATAAAGCTATTATAATAAAAAATAAGAAAAAAAATATTAAGAATAAATTTATTAAGAAAATTTTTTTTTAATTTTTAAACATAGATTTATTGATATTTTTATAATAAAATGTAAGAAAAAAATTATTAAGAGAAAATTTATTAAGAAAAAATTTTTTTAATTTTTTAAAATAAAAAATATGAAAAAACTTATTAAAATTTTTTTTTAATTTCCAAAAATAGAAAATAAGGAAAAAATTATTAAGAAAACATTTATTAAGAAAAAAAATTTTTTAAGTCAAAAAAAAAAAAAACAAGACCAACAAACGGATGGACCTAACCCTAGGACTAATGGTGAAAGCAAAGCTATACAGACAAAATCTCACCCAGGAGCATACACATATACACTCACAATAAAGGAAAAGGGGAAAAATTAATATATCCTGCTCCCAAGTCCACCTCCTGAATTTGGGGTGATTCGTTGTCTATTCAGGTATTCAACAGATGCAGGCACATCAGGTTGTTTGTGGAGCTTTAATCCGCTGGTTCTGAGGCTGCTGGGAGAGATTTCCCTTTCTCTTCTTTGTTCGTACAGCTCCCGGGGTTCAGCTTTGGATGTGGACCCGCCTCTGCATGTAGGTCGCCTGAGGGCGTCCGTTCCCTGCCCAGACAGAACGGGGTTAAAGGAGCAGCTGCTTCGGGGGCTCTGACTCACTCAGGCCGGGGGAGGGAGCGGTACAGAGGAGGCGGGGCGAGCCTGCGGCGTCAGAGGCGTCGTGACGTTGCAGCAGCCCGAGGTGCGCCTTGTGTTCTCCCGGGGAAGTTGTCCCCGGATCACGGGAGCCTGGCAGTGGCGAGCTGCACCGGCTCCCGGGAGGGGCAGTGTGGAGAGTGACCTGTGCTCGCACACAGGCTTCTTGGTGGCAGCAGCAGCAGCCTTAGCGTTTCCTACCAGTCTCTGGGGTCCGCGCTGATGGCCGCGGCTCGTGCCCGTCTCTGGGGTCCATGCTGTTAGCCGCGGCTCACGCCCGCCTCTGGAGTTCGTCTAGGCGGCGCTCTGAATCCCCTCTCCTTGCACGCCGCGAAACAAAGAGGCAAGAAAATGTCTCTTGCCTCCTCGGCGGCTGCAGACCTCCTCTCTGGCTCCCTCCCGGCTCGCCGCGGCACGCCAACCCCTTCAGGCTGTGTTCACGCCGCCAACCCCAGTCCTCTCCCTGCGATCCGACCGAAGTCCGCGCCTCAGCTCCCAGCCCCGCCCGCCCCAGCGGGTGAGCAGACAAGCCTCTCGGGCTGGTAAGCGCTGCTCAGCGCTGAGCCTCTGTGCGGGAATCTCTCCATTTTTCCCTCTGCGCCCCTGTTGCTGTGGGATCCGCACTGATAGCCGCGGCTCGCACCCGTCTCTGGATTTCGTTTAGGCAGCGCTCTGAATCCCCTCTCCTTGCGCGCTGTGAAACAAAGAGGCAAGATAAAGTCTCTTGCCTCTTCGGCAGCTGCAGACTTTTCCCCGGACTCCCTCCCTGCTAGCACCAAAGCCCGAGCCTCAGCTCCCAGCCCCCGCCCACCCCGGCGGGTGAGCAGACAAGCCTCTCGGGCTGGTGAGTGCTGGTTGGCGCCGAGCCTCTGTGCGGGAGTCTCTCCGCTTTGCCCTCCGCACCCCTGTGGCTGTGCTCTCCTCCGCGGCTCCGAAGCTTCCCCCCTCTGCCACCCACAGTCTCTGCCCACAAAGGGGCTTCCTAGTGCCTGGAAACCTTCCCTCCTTCACGGCTCCCTCCCACTGGCGCAGGTCCCATCCCTATTCTTTTGTCTCTGTTATTTCTTTTTTCTTTTACCCTACCCAAGTACGTGGGGATTTTCTTGCCGTTTGGGAGGTCTGACGTCTTCTGCCAGCGTTCAGTGGGTGTTCTGTAGGAGCAGTTCCACGTGTAGATGTATTTCTACTGTATCTGTGGGAAGGAAGGTGATCTCTGCGTCTTACTCTTCCGCCATCTTGCCCCTACTCTCCTAATGTGTTTTCTTTATATTTAATTTTTGACAGTTTGATTAATATGTGTCTTGGCGTGTTTCTCCTTGGATTTATCCTGTATGGGACTCTCTGTGCTTCCAGGACTTGATTAACTATTTCCTTTCCCACATTAGGGAAGTTTTCAACTATAATCTGTTCAAATATTTTCTCAGTCTCTTTCTTTTTCTCTTCTTCTTCTGGGACCCCTATAATTCGAATGTTGCTGCGTTTAACATTGTCCCAGAGGTCTCTGAGACTGTCCTCAGTTCTTTTCATTCTTTTTTCTTTATCCTGCTCTGCACTAGTTATTTCCACTGTTTTATCTTCCAGGTCACTTATCCGTTCTTCTGCCTCAGTTATTCTGCTATTGATCACATCTAGAGTATTTTTAATTTCATTTATTGTGTTTTTCATCATTGCTTGGTTCCTCTTTAGTTCTTCTACGTCCTTGTTAAATGTTTCTTGCATTTTGTCTATTCTATTTCCAAGATTTTGGATCATCCTTGCTATCATTATTCTGAACTCTTTTTCAGGTAGACTACCTATTTCCTCTTCATTTGTTAGGTCTGGTGTGTTTTGACCCTGCTCCTTCATCTGCTGTGTGTTTTTCTGTCGTCTCATTTTGCTTATCTTACTGTGTTTGGGGTCTCCTTTTCACAGGCTGCAGGTTCGTAGTTCCCGTTGTTTTTGGTATCTGTTCCCAGTGGCTAAGGTTGGTTCAGTGGGTTGTGTAGGCTTCCTGGTGTAGGGGACTAGTGCCTGTGTTCTGGTGGATGAGGTTCTATCTTGTCTTTCTGGTGGGCACGTCCACGTCTGGTGGTGTGTTTTGGGGTGTCTGTGGCCTTATTATGATTTTAGGCAGCCTCTCTCCTAATGGATGGGGCTGTGTTCCTGTCTTGCTAGTTGTTTGGCATAGGGTGTCCAGCACTGTAGCTTGCTGGTCGTTGAGTGAAGCTGGGTCTTGATGTTGAGATGGAGATCTCTGAGAGATTTTCGCTGTTTGGTTTTACATGGAGCTGGGAGGTCTCTTGTGGACCAGTGTCCTGAAGTTGGCTCTCCCACCTCAGAGGCACAGCCCTGATGCCTGGCTGGAGCACCAAGAGCCTTTCATCCACACAGCTCAGAATAAAAGGGAGAAAAAAAAATAGAAAGAAAGAAAGAAAGAGGATAAAATAAAATAAAGCTATTATAATAAAAAATAAGAAAAAAAAATATTAAGAATAAATTTATTAAGAAAATTTTTTTTTAATTTTTAAACATAGATTTATTGATATTTTTATAATAAAATGTAAGAAAAAAATTATTAAGAGAAAATTTATTAAGAAAAAATTTTTTTAATTTTTTAAAATAAAAAATATGAAAAAACTTATTAAAATTTTTTTTTAATTTCCAAAAATAGAAAATAAGGAAAAAATTATTAAGAAAACATTTATTAAGAAAAAAAATTTTTTAAGTAAAAAAAAAAAAAAAACAAGAACAACAAACGGATGGACCTAACCCTAGGACTAATGGTGAAAGCAAAGCTATACAGACAAAATCTCACCCAGGAGCATACACATATACACTCACAATAAAGGAAAAGGGGAAAAATTAATATATCCTGCTCCCAAGTCCACCTCCTGAATTTGGGGTGATTCGTTGTCTATTCAGGTATTCAACAGATGCAGGCACATCAGGTTGTTTGTGGAGCTTTAATCCGCTGGTTCTGAGGCTGCTGGGAGAGATTTCCCTTTCTCTTCTTTGTTCGTACAGCTCCCGGGGTTCAGCTTTGGATGTGGACCCGCCTCTGCATGTAGGTCGCCTGAGGGCGTCCGTTCCCTGCCCAGACAGAACGGGGTTAAAGGAGCAGCTGCTTCGGGGGCTCTGACTCACTCAGGCCGGGGGAGGGAGCGGTACAGAGGAGGCGGGGCGAGCCTGCGGCGTCAGAGGCGTCGTGACGTTGCAGCAGCCCGAGGTGCGCCTTGTGTTCTCCCGGGGAAGTTGTCCCCGGATCACGGGAGCCTGGCAGTGGCGAGCTGCACCGGCTCCCGGGAGGGGCAGTGTGGAGAGTGACCTGTGCTCGCACACAGGCTTCTTGGTGGCAGCAGCAGCAGCCTTAGCGTTTCCTACCAGTCTCTGGGGTCCGCGCTGATGGCCGCGGCTCGTGCCCGTCTCTGGGGTCCATGCTGTTAGCCGCGGCTCACGCCCGCCTCTGGAGTTCGTCTAGGCGGCGCTCTGAATCCCCTCTCCTTGCACGCCGCGAAACAAAGAGGCAAGAAAATGTCTCTTGCCTCCTCGGCGGCTGCAGACCTCCTCTCTGGCTCCCTCCCGGCTCGCCGCGGCACGCCAACCCCTTCAGGCTGTGTTCACGCCGCCAACCCCAGTCCTCTCCCTGCGATCCGACCGAAGTCCGCGCCTCAGCTCCCAGCCCCGCCCGCCCCAGCGGGTGAGCAGACAAGCCTCTCGGGCTGGTAAGCGCTGCTCAGCGCTGAGCCTCTGTGCGGGAATCTCTCCATTTTTCCCTCTGCGCCCCTGTTGCTGTGGGATCCGCACTGATAGCCGCGGCTCGCACCCGTCTCTGGATTTCGTTTAGGCAGCGCTCTGAATCCCCTCTCCTTGCGCGCTGTGAAACAAAGAGGCAAGATAAAGTCTCTTGCCTCTTCGGCAGCTGCAGACTTTTCCCCGGACTCCCTCCCTGCTAGCACCAAAGCCCGAGCCTCAGCTCCCAGCCCCCGCCCACCCCGGCGGGTGAGCAGACAAGCCTCTCGGGCTGGTGAGTGCTGGTTGGCGCCGAGCCTCTGTGCGGGAGTCTCTCCGCTTTGCCCTCCGCACCCCTGTGGCTGTGCTCTCCTCCGCGGCTCCGAAGCTTCCCCCCTCTGCCACCCACAGTCTCTGCCCACAAAGGGGCTTCCTAGTGCCTGGAAACCTTTCCTCCTTCACGGCTCCCTCCCACTGGCGCAGGTCCCATCCCTATTCTTTTGTCTCTGTTATTTCTTTTTTCTTTTACCCTACCCAAGTACGTGGGGATTTTCTTGCCGTTTGGGAGGTCTGACGTCTTCTGCCAGCGTTCAGTGGGTGTTCTGTAGGAGCAGTTCCACGTGTAGATGTATTTCTACTGTATCTGTGGGAAGGAAGGTGATCTCTGCGTCTTACTCTTCCGCCATCTTGCCCCTACTCTCCTAATGTGTTTTCTTTATATTTAATTTTTGACAGTTTGATTAATATGTGTCTTGGCGTGTTTCTCCTTGGATTTATCCTGTATGGGACTCTCTGTGCTTCCAGGACTTGATTAACTATTTCCTTTCCCACATTAGGGAAGTTGTCAACTATAATCTGTTCAAATATTTTCTCAGTCTCTTTCTTTTTCTCTTCTTCTTCTGGGACCCCTATAATTCGAATGTTGCTGCGTTTAACATTGTCCCAGAGGTCTCTGAGACTGTCCTCAGTTCTTTTCATTCTTTTTTCTTTATCCTGCTCTGCACTAGTTATTTCCACTGTTTTATCTTCCAGGTCACTTATCCGTTCTTCTGCCTCAGTTATTCTGCTATTGATCACATCTAGAGTATTTTTAATTTCATTTATTGTGTTTTTCATCATTGCTTGGTTCCTCTTTAGTTCTTCTACGTCCTTGTTAAATGTTTCTTGCATTTTGTCTATTCTATTTCCAAGATTTTGGATCATCCTTGCTATCATTATTCTGAACTCTTTTTCAGGTAGACTACCTATTTCCTCTTCATTTGTTAGGTCTGGTGTGTTTTGACCCTGCTCCTTCATCTGCTGTGTGTTTTTCTGTCGTCTCATTTTGCTTATCTTACTGTGTTTGGGGTCTCCTTTTCACAGGCTGCAGGTTCGTAGTTCCCGTTGTTTTTGGTATCTGTTCCCAGTGGCTAAGGTTGGTTCAGTGGGTTGTGTAGGCTTCCTGGTGTAGGGGACTAGTGCCTGTGTTCTGGTGGATGAGGTTCTATCTTGTCTTTCTGGTGGGCACGTCCACGTCTGGTGGTGTGTTTTGGGGTGTCTGTGGCCTTATTATGATTTTAGGCAGCCTCTCTCCTAATGGATGGGGCTGTGTTCCTGTCTTGCTAGTTGTTTGGCATAGGGTGTCCAGCACTGTAGCTTGCTGGTCGTTGAGTGAAGCTGGGTCTTGATGTTGAGATGGAGATCTCTGAGAGATTTTCGCTGTTTGGTTTTACATGGAGCTGGGAGGTCTCTTGTGGACCAGTGTCCTGAAGTTGGCTCTCCCACCTCAGAGGCACAGCCCTGATGCCTGGCTGGAGCACCAAGAGCCTTTCATCCACACAGCTCAGAATAAAAGGGAGAAAAAAAAATAGAAAGAAAGAAAGAAAGAGGATAAAATAAAATAAAATAAAGCTATTATAATAAAAAATAAGAAAAAAAAATATTAAGAATAAATTTATTAAGAAAATTTTTTTTTAATTTTTAAACATAGATTTATTGATATTTTTATAATAAAATGTAAGAAAAAAATTATTAAGAGAAAATTTATTAAGAAAAAATTTTTTTAATTTTTTAAAATAAAAAATATGAAAAAACTTATTAAAATTTTTTTTTAATTTCCAAAAATAGAAAATAAGGAAAAAATTATTAAGAAAACATTTATTAAGAAAAAAAATTTTTTAAGTCAAAAAAAAAAAAAACAAGACCAACAAACGGATGGACCTAACCCTAGGACTAATGGTGAAAGCAAAGCTATACAGACAAAATCTCACCCAGGAGCATACACATATACACTCACAATAAAGGAAAAGGGGAAAAATTAATATATCCTGCTCCCAAGTCCACCTCCTGAATTTGGGGTGATTCGTTGTCTATTCAGGTATTCAACAGATGCAGGCACATCAGGTTGTTTGTGGAGCTTTAATCCGCTGCTTCTGAGGCTGCTGGGAGAGATTTCCCTTTCTCTTCTTTGTTCGTACAGCTCCCGGGGTTCAGCTTTGGATGTGGACCCGCCTCTGCATGTAGGTCGCCTGAGGGCGTCCGTTCCCTGCCCAGACAGAACGGGGTTAAAGGAGCAGCTGCTTCGGGGGCTCTGACTCACTCAGGCCGGGGGAGGGAGCGGTACAGAGGAGGCGGGGCGAGCCTGCGGCGTCAGAGGCGTCGTGACGTTGCAGCAGCCCGAGGTGCGCCTTGTGTTCTCCCGGGGAAGTTGTCCCCGGATCACGGGAGCCTGGCAGTGGCGAGCTGCACCGGCTCCCGGGAGGGGCAGTGTGGAGAGTGACCTGTGCTCGCACACAGGCTTCTTGGTGGCAGCAGCAGCAGCCTTAGCGTTTCCTACCAGTCTCTGGGGTCCGCGCTGATGGCCGCGGCTCGTGCCCATCTCTGGGGTCCATGCTGTTAGCCGCGGCTCACGCCCGCCTCTGGAGTTCGTCTAGGCGGCGCTCTGAATCCCCTCTCCTTGCACGCCGCGAAACAAAGAGGCAAGAAAATGTCTCTTGCCTCCTCGGCGGCTGCAGACCTCCTCTCTGGCTCCCTCCCGGCTCGCCACGGCACGCCAACCCCTTCAGGCTGTGTTCACGCCGCCAACCCCAGTCCTCTCCCTGCGATCCGACCGAAGTCCGCGCCTCAGCTCCCAGCCCCGCCCGCCCCAGCGGGTGAGCAGACAAGCCTCTCGGGCTGGTAAGCGCTGCTCAGCGCTGAGCCTCTGTGCGGGAATCTCTCCATTTTTCCCTCTGCGCCCCTGTTGCTGTGGGATCCGCACTGATAGCCGCGACTCGCACCCGTCTCTGGATTTCGTTTAGGCAGCGCTCTGAATCCCCTCTCCTTGCGCGCTGTGAAACAAAGAGGCAAGATAAAGTCTCTTGCCTCTTCGGCAGCTGCAGACTTTTCCCCGGACTCCCTCCCTGCTAGCACCAAAGCCCGAGCCTCAGCTCCCAGCCCCCGCCCACCCCGGCGGGTGAGCAGACAAGCCTCTCGGGCTGGTGAGTGCTGGTTGGCGCCGAGCCTCTGTGCGGGAGTCTCTCCGCTTTGCCCTCCGCACCCCTGTGGCTGTGCTCTCCTCCGCGGCTCCGAAGCTTCCCCCCTCTGCCACCCACAGTCTCTGCCCACAAAGGGGCTTCCTAGTGCCTGGAAACCTTTCCTCCTTCACGGCTCCCTCCCACTGGCGCAGGTCCCATCCCTATTCTTTTGTCTCTGTTATTTCTTTTTTCTTTTACCCTACCCAAGTACGTGGGGATTTTCTTGCCGTTTGGGAGGTCTGACGTCTTCTGCCAGCGTTCAGTGGGTGTTCTGTAGGAGCAGTTCCACGTGTAGATGTATTTCTACTGTATCTGTGGGAAGGAAGGTGATCTCTGCGTCTTACTCTTCCGCCATCTTGCCCCTACTCTCCTAATGTGTTTTCTTTATATTTAATTTTTGACAGTTTGATTAATATGTGTCTTGGCGTGTTTCTCCTTGGATTTATCCTGTATGGGACTCTCTGTGCTTCCAGGACTTGATTAACTATTTCCTTTCCCACATTAGGGAAGTTGTCAACTATAATCTGTTCAAATATTTTCTCAGTCTCTTTCTTTTTCTCTTCTTCTTCTGGGACCCCTATAATTCGAATGTTGCTGCGTTTAACATTGTCCCAGAGGTCTCTGAGACTGTCCTCAGTTCTTTTCATTCTTTTTTCTTTATCCTGCTCTGCACTAGTTATTTCCACTGTTTTATCTTCCAGGTCACTTATCCGTTCTTCTGCCTCAGTTATTCTGCTATTGATCACATCTAGAGTATTTTTAATTTCATTTATTGTGTTTTTCATCATTGCTTGGTTCCTCTTTAGTTCTTCTACGTCCTTGTTAAATGTTTCTTGCATTTTGTCTATTCTATTTCCAAGATTTTGGATCATCCTTACTATCATTATTCTGAACTCTTTTTCAGGTAGACTACCTATTTCCTCTTCATTTGTTAGGTCTGGTGTGTTTTGACCCTGCTCCTTCATCTGCTGTGTGTTTTTCTGTCGTCTCATTTTGCTTATCTTACTGTGTTTGGGGTCTCCTTTTCACAGGCTGCAGGTTCGTAGTTCCCGTTGTTTTTGGTATCTGTTCCCAGTGGCTAAGGTTGGTTCAGTGGGTTGTGTAGGCTTCCTGGTGTAGGGGACTAGTGCCTGTGTTCTGGTGGATGAGGTTCTATCTTGTCTTTCTGGTGGGCACGTCCACGTCTGGTGGTGTGTTTTGGGGTGTCTGTGGCCTTATTATGATTTTAGGCAGCCTCTCTCCTAATGGATGGGGCTGTGTTCCTGTCTTGCTAGTTGTTTGGCATAGGGTGTCCAGCACTGTAGCTTGCTGGTCGTTGAGTGAAGCTGGGTCTTGATGTTGAGATGGAGATCTCTGAGAGATTTTCGCTGTTTGGTTTTACATGGAGCTGGGAGGTCTCTTGTGGACCAGTGTCCTGAAGTTGGCTCTCCCACCTCAGAGGCACAGCCCTGATGCCTGGCTGGAGCACCAAGAGCCTTTCATCCACACAGCTCAGAATAAAAGGGAGAAAAAAAAATAGAAAGAAAGAAAGAAAGAGGATAAAATAAAATAAAGCTATTATAATAAAAAATAAGAAAAAAAAATATTAAGAATAAATTTATTAAGAAAATTTTTTTTTAATTTTTAAACATAGATTTATTGATATTTTTATAATAAAATGTAAGAAAAAAATTATTAAGAGAAAATTTATTAAGAAAAAATTTTTTTAATTTTTTAAAATAAAAAATATGAAAAAACTTATTAAAATTTTTTTTAATTTCCAAAAATAGAAAATAAGGAAAAAATTATTAAGAAAACATTTATTAAGAAAAAAAATTTTTTAAGTAAAAAAAAAAAAAAAACAAGAACAACAAACGGATGGACCTAACCCTAGGACTAATGGTGAAAGCAAAGCTATACAGACAAAATCTCACCCAGGAGCATACACATATACACTCACAATAAAGGAAAAGGGGAAAAATTAATATATCCTGCTCCCAAGTCCACCTCCTGAATTTGGGGTGATTCGTTGTCTATTCAGGTATTCAACAGATGCAGGCACATCAGGTTGTTTGTGGAGCTTTAATCCGCTGCTTCTGAGGCTGCTGGGAGAGATTTCCCTTTCTCTTCTTTGTTCGTACAGCTCCCGGGGTTCAGCTTTGGATGTGGACCCGCCTCTGCATGTAGGTCGCCTGAGGGCGTCCGTTCCCTGCCCAGACAGAACGGGGTTAAAGGAGCAGCTGCTTCGGGGGCTCTGACTCACTCAGGCCGGGGGAGGGAGCGGTACAGAGGAGGCGGGGCGAGCCTGCGGCGTCAGAGGCGTCGTGACGTTGCAGCAGCCCGAGGTGCGCCTTGTGTTCTCCCGGGGAAGTTGTCCCCAGATCACGGGAGCCTGGCAGTGGCGAGCTGCACCGGCTCCCGGGAGGGGCAGTGTGGAGAGTGACCTGTGCTCGCACACAGGCTTCTTGGTGGCAGCAGCAGCAGCCTTAGCGTTTCCTACCAGTCTCTGGGGTCCGCGCTGATGGCCGCGGCTCGTGCCCGTCTCTGGGGTCCATGCTGTTAGCCGCGGCTCACGCCCGCCTCTGGAGTTCGTCTAGGCGGCGCTCTGAATCCCCTCTCCTTGCACGCCGCGAAACAAAGAGGCAAGAAAATGTCTCTTGCCTCCTCGGCGGCTGCAGACCTCCTCTCTGGCTCCCTCCCGGCTCGCCGCGGCACGCCAACCCCTTCAGGCTGTGTTCACGCCGCCAACCCCAGTCCTCTCCCTGCGATCCGACCGAAGTCCGCGCCTCAGCTCCCAGCCCCGCCCGCCCCAGCGGGTGAGCAGACAAGCCTCTCGGGCTGGTAAGCGCTGCTCAGCGCTGAGCCTCTGTGCGGGAATCTCTCCATTTTTCCCTCTGCGCCCCTGTTGCTGTGGGATCCGCACTGATAGCCGCGGCTCGCACCCGTCTCTGGATTTCGTTTAGGCAGCGCTCTGAATCCCCTCTCCTTGCGCGCTGTGAAACAAAGAGGCAAGATAAAGTCTCTTGCCTCTTCGGCAGCTGCAGACTTTTCCCCGGACTCCCTCCCTGCTAGCACCAAAGCCCGAGCCTCAGCTCCCAGCCCCTGCCCACCCCGGCGGGTGAGCAGACAAGCCTCTCGGGCTGGTGAGTGCTGGTTGGCGCCGAGCCTCTGTGCGGGAGTCTCTCCGCTTTGCCCTCCGCACCCCTGTGGCTGTGCTCTCCTCCGCGGCTCCGAAGCTTCCCCCCTCTGCCACCCACAGTCTCTGCCCACAAAGGGGCTTCCTAGTGCCTGGAAACCTTTCCTCCTTCACGGCTCCCTCCCACTGGCGCAGGTCCCATCCCTATTCTTTTGTCTCTGTTATTTCTTTTTTCTTTTACCCTACCCAAGTACGTGGGGATTTTCTTGCCGTTTGGGAGGTCTGACGTCTTCTGCCAGCGTTCAGTGGGTGTTCTGTAGGAGCAGTTCCACGTGTAGATGTATTTCTACTGTATCTGTGGGAAGGAAGGTGATCTCTGCGTCTTACTCTTCCGCCATCTTGCCCCTACTCTCCTAATGTGTTTTCTTTATATTTAATTTTTGACAGTTTGATTAATATGTGTCTTGGCGTGTTTCTCCTTGGATTTATCCTGTATGGGACTCTCTGTGCTTCCAGGACTTGATTAACTATTTCCTTTCCCACATTAGGGAAGTTGTCAACTATAATCTGTTCAAATATTTTCTCAGTCTCTTTCTTTTTCTCTTCTTCTTCTGGGACCCCTATAATTCGAATGTTGCTGCGTTTAACATTGTCCCAGAGGTCTCTGAGACTGTCCTCAGTTCTTTTCATTCTTTTTTCTTTATCCTGCTCTGCACTAGTTATTTCCACTGTTTTATCTTCCAGGTCACTTATCCGTTCTTCTGCCTCAGTTATTCTGCTATTGATCACATCTAGAGTATTTTTAATTTCATTTATTGTGTTTTCCATCATTGCTTGGTTCCTCTTTAGTTCTTCTACGTCCTTGTTAAATGTTTCTTGCATTTTGTCTATTCTATTTCCAAGATTTTGGATCATCCTTACTATCATTATTCTGAACTCTTTTTCAGGTAGACTACCTATTTCCTCTTCATTTGTTAGGTCTGGTGTGTTTTGACCCTGCTCCTTCATCTGCTGTGTGTTTTTCTGTCGTCTCATTTTGCTTATCTTACTGTGTTTGGGGTCTCCTTTTCACAGGCTGCAGGTTCGTAGTTCCCGTTGTTTTTGGTATCTGTTCCCAGTGGCTAAGGTTGGTTCAGTGGGTTGTGTAGGCTTCCTGGTGTAGGGGACTAGTGCCTGTGTTCTGGTGGATGAGGTTCTATCTTGTCTTTCTGGTGGGCACGTCCACGTCTGGTGGTGTGTTTTGGGGTGTCTGTGGCCTTATTATGATTTTAGGCAGCCTCTCTCCTAATGGATGGGGCTGTGTTCCTGTCTTGCTAGTTGTTTGGCATAGGGTGTCCAGCACTGTAGCTTGCTGGTCGTTGAGTGAAGCTGGGTCTTGATGTTGAGATGGAGATCTCTGAGAGATTTTCGCTGTTTGGTTTTACATGGAGCTGGGAGGTCTCTTGTGGACCAGTGTCCTGAAGTTGGCTCTCCCACCTCAGAGGCACAGCCCTGATGCCTGGCTGGAGCACCAAGAGCCTTTCATCCACACAGCTCAGAATAAAAGGGAGAAAAAAAAATAGAAAGAAAGAAAGAAAGAGGATAAAATAAAATAAAGCTATTATAATAAAAAATAAGAAAAAAAAATATTAAGAATAAATTTATTAAGAAAATTTTTTTTTAATTTTTAAACATAGATTTATTGATATTTTTATAATAAAATGTAAGAAAAAAATTATTAAGAGAAAATTTATTAAGAAAAAATTTTTTTAATTTTTTAAAATAAAAAATATGAAAAAACTTATTAAAATTTTTTTTTAATTTCCAAAAATAGAAAATAAGGAAAAAATTATTAAGAAAACATTTATTAAGAAAAAAAATTTTTTAAGTAAAAAAAAAAAAAAAACAAGAACAACAAACGGATGGACCTAACCCTAGGACTAATGGTGAAAGCAAAGCTATACAGACAAAATCTCACCCAGGAGCATACACATATACACTCACAATAAAGGAAAAGGGGAAAAATTAATATATCCTGCTCCCAAGTCCACCTCCTGAATTTGGGGTGATTCGTTGTCTATTCAGGTATTCAACAGATGCAGGCACATCAGGTTGTTTGTGGAGCTTTAATCCGCTGCTTCTGAGGCTGCTGGGAGAGATTTCCCTTTCTCTTCTTTGTTCGTACAGCTCCCGGGGTTCAGCTTTGGATGTGGACCCGCCTCTGCATGTAGGTCGCCTGAGGGCGTCCGTTCCCTGCCCAGACAGAACGGGGTTAAAGGAGCAGCTGCTTCGGGGGCTCTGACTCACTCAGGCCGGGGGAGGGAGCGGTACAGAGGAGGCGGGGCGAGCCTGCGGCGTCAGAGGCGTCGTGACGTTGCAGCAGCCCGAGGTGCGCCTTGTGTTCTCCCGGGGAAGTTGTCCCCGGATCACGGGAGCCTGGCAGTGGCGAGCTGCACCGGCTCCCGGGAGGGGCAGTGTGGAGAGTGACCTGTGCTCGCACACAGGCTTCTTGGTGGCAGCAGCAGCAGCCTTAGCGTTTCCTACCAGTCTCTGGGGTCCGCGCTGATGGCCGCGGCTCGTGCCCGTCTCTGGGGTCCATGCTGTTAGCCGCGGCTCACGCCCGCCTCTGGAGTTCGTCTAGGCGGCGCTCTGAATCCCCTCTCCTTGCACGCCGCGAAACAAAGAGGCAAGAAAATGTCTCTTGCCTCCTCGGCGGCTGCAGACCTCCTCTCTGGCTCCCTCCCGGCTCGCCGCGGCACGCCAACCCCTTCAGGCTGTGTTCACGCCGCCAACCCCAGTCCTCTCCCTGCGATCCGACCGAAGTCCGCGCCTCAGCTCCCAGCCCCGCCCGCCCCAGCGGGTGAGCAGACAAGCCTCTCGGGCTGGTAAGCGCTGCTCAGCGCTGAGCCTCTGTGCGGGAATCTCTCCATTTTTCCCTCTGCGCCCCTGTTGCTGTGGGATCCGCACTGATAGCCGCGGCTCGCACCCGTCTCTGGATTTCGTTTAGGCAGCGCTCTGAATCCCCTCTCCTTGCGCGCTGTGAAACAAAGAGGCAAGATAAAGTCTCTTGCCTCTTCGGCAGCTGCAGACTTTTCCCCGGACTCCCTCCCTGCTAGCACCAAAGCCCGAGCCTCAGCTCCCAGCCCCCGCCCACCCCGGCGGGTGAGCAGACAAGCCTCTCGGGCTGGTGAGTGCTGGTTGGCGCCGAGCCTCTGTGCGGGAGTCTCTCCGCTTTGCCCTCCGCACCCCTGTGGCTGTGCTCTCCTCCGCGGCTCCGAAGCTTCCCCCCTCTGCCACCCACAGTCTCTGCCCACAAAGGGGCTTCCTAGTGCCTGGAAACCTTCCCTCCTTCACGGCTCCCTCCCACTGGCGCAGGTCCCATCCCTATTCTTTTGTCTCTGTTATTTCTTTTTTCTTTTACCCTACCCAAGTACGTGGGGATTTTCTTGCCGTTTGGGAGGTCTGACGTCTTCTGCCAGCGTTCAGTGGGTGTTCTGTAGGAGCAGTTCCACGTGTAGATGTATTTCTACTGTATCTGTGGGAAGGAAGGTGATCTCTGCGTCTTACTCTTCCGCCATCTTGCCCCTACTCTCCTAATGTGTTTTCTTTATATTTAATTTTTGACAGTTTGATTAATATGTGTCTTGGCGTGTTTCTCCTTGGATTTATCCTGTATGGGACTCTCTGTGCTTCCAGGACTTGATTAACTATTTCCTTTCCCACATTAGGGAAGTTGTCAACTATAATCTGTTCAAATATTTTCTCAGTCTCTTTCTTTTTCTCTTCTTCTTCTGGGACCCCTATAATTCGAATGTTGCTGCGTTTAACATTGTCCCAGAGGTCTCTGAGACTGTCCTCAGTTCTTTTCATTCTTTTTTCTTTATCCTGCTCTGCACTAGTTATTTCCACTGTTTTATCTTCCAGGTCACTTATCCGTTCTTCTGCCTCAGTTATTCTGCTATTGATCACATCTAGAGTATTTTTAATTTCATTTATTGTGTTTTTCATCATTGCTTGGTTCCTCTTTAGTTCTTCTACGTCCTTGTTAAATGTTTCTTGCATTTTGTCTATTCTATTTCCAAGATTTTGGATCATCCTTGCTATCATTATTCTGAACTCTTTTTCAGGTAGACTACCTATTTCCTCTTCATTTGTTAGGTCTGGTGTGTTTTGACCCTGCTCCTTCATCTGCTGTGTGTTTTTCTGTCGTCTCATTTTGCTTATCTTACTGTGTTTGGGGTCTCCTTTTCACAGGCTGCAGGTTCGTAGTTCCCGTTGTTTTTGGTATCTGTTCCCAGTGGCTAAGGTTGGTTCAGTGGGTTGTGTAGGCTTCCTGGTGTAGGGGACTAGTGCCTGTGTTCTGGTGGATGAGGTTCTATCTTGTCTTTCTGGTGGGCACGTCCACGTCTGGTGGTGTGTTTTGGGGTGTCTGTGGCCTTATTATGATTTTAGGCAGCCTCTCTCCTAATGGATGGGGCTGTGTTCCTGTCTTGCTAGTTGTTTGGCATAGGGTGTCCAGCACTGTAGCTTGCTGGTCGTTGAGTGAAGCTGGGTCTTGATGTTGAGATGGAGATCTCTGAGAGATTTTCGCTGTTTGGTTTTACATGGAGCTGGGAGGTCTCTTGTGGACCAGTGTCCTGAAGTTGGCTCTCCCACCTCAGAGGCACAGCCCTGATGCCTGGCTGGAGCACCAAGAGCCTTTCATCCACACAGCTCAGAATAAAAGGGAGAAAAAAAAATAGAAAGAAAGAAAGAAAGAGGATAAAATAAAATAAAGCTATTATAATAAAAAATAAGAAAAAAAAATATTAAGAATAAATTTATTAAGAAAATTTTTTTTTAATTTTTAAACATAGATTTATTGATATTTTTATAATAAAATGTAAGAAAAAAATTATTAAGAGAAAATTTATTAAGAAAAAATTTTTTTAATTTTTTAAAATAAAAAATATGAAAAAACTTATTAAAATTTTTTTTTAATTTCCAAAAATAGAAAATAAGGAAAAAATTATTAAGAAAACATTTATTAAGAAAAAAAATTTTTTAAGTAAAAAAAAAAAAAAAACAAGAACAACAAACGGATGGACCTAACCCTAGGACTAATGGTGAAAGCAAAGCTATACAGACAAAATCTCACCCAGGAGCATACACATATACACTCACAATAAAGGAAAAGGGGAAAAATTAATATATCCTGCTCCCAAGTCCACCTCCTGAATTTGGGGTGATTCGTTGTCTATTCAGGTATTCAACAGATGCAGGCACATCAGGTTGTTTGTGGAGCTTTAATCCGCTGCTTCTGAGGCTGCTGGGAGAGATTTCCCTTTCTCTTCTTTGTTCGTACAGCTCCCGGGGTTCAGCTTTGGATGTGGACCCGCCTCTGCATGTAGGTCGCCTGAGGGCGTCCGTTCCCTGCCCAGACAGAACGGGGTTAAAGGAGCAGCTGCTTCGGGGGCTCTGACTCACTCAGGCCGGGGGAGGGAGCGGTACAGAGGAGGCGGGGCGAGCCTGCGGCGTCAGAGGCGTCGTGACGTTGCAGCAGCCCGAGGTGCGCCTTGTGTTCTCCCGGGGAAGTTGTCCCCGGATCACGGGAGCCTGGCAGTGGCGAGCTGCACCGGCTCCCGGGAGGGGCAGTGTGGAGAGTGACCTGTGCTCGCACACAGGCTTCTTGGTGGCAGCAGCAGCAGCCTTAGCGTTTCCTACCAGTCTCTGGGGTCCGCGCTGATGGCCGCGGCTCGTGCCCGTCTCTGGGGTCCATGCTGTTAGCCGCGGCTCACGCCCGCCTCTGGAGTTCGTCTAGGCGGCGCTCTGAATCCCCTCTCCTTGCACGCCGCGAAACAAAGAGGCAAGAAAATGTCTCTTGCCTCCTCGGCGGCTGCAGACCTCCTCTCTGGCTCCCTCCCGGCTCGCCGCGGCACGCCAACCCCTTCAGGCTGTGTTCACGCCGCCAACCCCAGTCCTCTCCCTGCGATCCGACCGAAGTCCGCGCCTCAGCTCCCAGCCCCGCCCGCCCCAGCGGGTGAGCAGACAAGCCTCTCGGGCTGGTAAGCGCTGCTCAGCGCTGAGCCTCTGTGCGGGAATCTCTCCATTTTTCCCTCTGCGCCCCTGTTGCTGTGGGATCCGCACTGATAGCCGCGGCTCGCACCCGTCTCTGGATTTCGTTTAGGCAGCGCTCTGAATCCCCTCTCCTTGCGCGCTGTGAAACAAAGAGGCAAGATAAAGTCTCTTGCCTCTTCGGCAGCTGCAGACTTTTCCCCGGACTCCCTCCCTGCTAGCACCAAAGCCCGAGCCTCAGCTCCCAGCCCCCGCCCACCCCGGCGGGTGAGCAGACAAGCCTCTCGGGCTGGTGAGTGCTGGTTGGCGCCGAGCCTCTGTGCGGGAGTCTCTCCGCTTTGCCCTCCGCACCCCTGTGGCTGTGCTCTCCTCCGCGGCTCCGAAGCTTCCCCCCTCTGCCACCCACAGTCTCTGCCCACAAAGGGGCTTCCTAGTGCCTGGAAACCTTTCCTCCTTCACGGCTCCCTCCCACTGGCGCAGGTCCCATCCCTATTCTTTTGTCTCTGTTATTTCTTTTTTCTTTTACCCTACCCAAGTACGTGGGGATTTTCTTGCCGTTTGGGAGGTCTGACGTCTTCTGCCAGCGTTCAGTGGGTGTTCTGTAGGAGCAGTTCCACGTGTAGATGTATTTCTACTGTATCTGTGGGAAGGAAGGTGATCTCTGCGTCTTACTCTTCCGCCATCTTGCCCCTACTCTCCTAATGTGTTTTCTTTATATTTAATTTTTGACAGTTTGATTAATATGTGTCTTGGCGTGTTTCTCCTTGGATTTATCCTGTATGGGACTCTCTGTGCTTCCAGGACTTGATTAACTATTTCCTTTCCCACATTAGGGAAGTTGTCAACTATAATCTGTTCAAATATTTTCTCAGTCTCTTTCTTTTTCTCTTCTTCTTCTGGGACCCCTATAATTCGAATGTTGCTGCGTTTAACATTGTCCCAGAGGTCTCTGAGACTGTCCTCAGTTCTTTTCATTCTTTTTTCTTTATCCTGCTCTGCACTAGTTATTTCCACTGTTTTATCTTCCAGGTCACTTATCCGTTCTTCTGCCTCAGTTATTCTGCTATTGATCACATCTAGAGTATTTTTAATTTCATTTATTGTGTTTTTCATCATTGCTTGGTTCCTCTTTAGTTCTTCTACGTCCTTGTTAAATGTTTCTTGCATTTTGTCTATTCTATTTCCAAGATTTTGGATCATCCTTGCTATCATTATTCTGAACTCTTTTTCAGGTAGACTACCTATTTCCTCTTCATTTGTTAGGTCTGGTGTGTTTTGACCCTGCTCCTTCATCTGCTGTGTGTTTTTCTGTCGTCTCATTTTGCTTATCTTACTGTGTTTGGGGTCTCCTTTTCACAGGCTGCAGGTTCGTAGTTCCCGTTGTTTTTGGTATCTGTTCCCAGTGGCTAAGGTTGGTTCAGTGGGTTGTGTAGGCTTCCTGGTGTAGGGGACTAGTGCCTGTGTTCTGGTGGATGAGGTTCTATCTTGTCTTTCTGGTGGGCACGTCCACGTCTGGTGGTGTGTTTTGGGGTGTCTGTGGCCTTATTATGATTTTAGGCAGCCTCTCTCCTAATGGATGGGGCTGTGTTCCTGTCTTGCTAGTTGTTTGGCATAGGGTGTCCAGCACTGTAGCTTGCTGGTCGTTGAGTGAAGCTGGGTCTTGATGTTGAGATGGAGATCTCTGAGAGATTTTCGCTGTTTGGTTTTACATGGAGCTGGGAGGTCTCTTGTGGACCAGTGTCCTGAAGTTGGCTCTCCCACCTCAGAGGCACAGCCCTGATGCCTGGCTGGAGCACCAAGAGCCTTTCATCCACACAGCTCAGAATAAAAGGGAGAAAAAAAAATAGAAAGAAAGAAAGAAAGAGGATAAAATAAAATAAAGCTATTATAATAAAAAATAAGAAAAAAAAATATTAAGAATAAATTTATTAAGAAAATTTTTTTTTAATTTTTAAACATAGATTTATTGATATTTTTATAATAAAATGTAAGAAAAAAATTATTAAGAGAAAATTTATTAAGAAAAAATTTTTTTAATTTTTTAAAATAAAAAATATGAAAAAACTTATTAAAATTTTTTTTTAATTTCCAAAAATAGAAAATAAGGAAAAAATTATTAAGAAAACATTTATTAAGAAAAAAAATTTTTTAAGTAAAAAAAAAAAAAAACAAGAACAACAAACGGATGGACCTAACCCTAGGACTAATGGTGAAAGCAAAGCTATACAGACAAAATCTCACCCAGGAGCATACACATATACACTCACAATAAAGGAAAAGGGGAAAAATTAATATATCCTGCTCCCAAGTCCACCTCCTGAATTTGGGGTGATTCGTTGTCTATTCAGGTATTCAACAGATGCAGGCACATCAGGTTGTTTGTGGAGCTTTAATCCGCTGCTTCTGAGGCTGCTGGGAGAGATTTCCCTTTCTCTTCTTTGTTCGTACAGCTCCCGGGGTTCAGCTTTGGATGTGGACCCGCCTCTGCATGTAGGTCGCCTGAGGGCGTCCGTTCCCTGCCCAGACAGAACGGGGTTAAAGGAGCAGCTGCTTCGGGGGCTCTGACTCACTCAGGCCGGGGGAGGGAGCGGTACAGAGGAGGCGGGGCGAGCCTGCGGCGTCAGAGGCGTCGTGACGTTGCAGCAGCCCGAGGTGCGCCTTGTGTTCTCCCGGGGAAGTTGTCCCCGGATCACGGGAGCCTGGCAGTGGCGAGCTGCACCGGCTCCCGGGAGGGGCAGTGTGGAGAGTGACCTGTGCTCGCACACAGGCTTCTTGGTGGCAGCAGCAGCAGCCTTAGCGTTTCCTACCAGTCTCTGGGGTCCGCGCTGATGGCCGCGGCTCGTGCCCGTCTCTGGGGTCCATGCTGTTAGCCGCGGCTCACGCCCGCCTCTGGAGTTCGTCTAGGCGGCGCTCTGAATCCCCTCTCCTTGCACGCCGCGAAACAAAGAGGCAAGAAAATGTCTCTTGCCTCCTCGGCGGCTGCAGACCTCCTCTCTGGCTCCCTCCCGGCTCGCCGCGGCACGCCAACCCCTTCAGGCTGTGTTCACGCCGCCAACCCCAGTCCTCTCCCTGCGATCCGACCGAAGTCCGCGCCTCAGCTCCCAGCCCCGCCCGCCCCAGCGGGTGAGCAGACAAGCCTCTCGGGCTGGTAAGCGCTGCTCAGCGCTGAGCCTCTGTGCGGGAATCTCTCCATTTTTCCCTCTGCGCCCCTGTTGCTGTGGGATCCGCACTGATAGCCGCGGCTCGCACCCGTCTCTGGATTTCGTTTAGGCAGCGCTCTGAATCCCCTCTCCTTGCGCGCTGTGAAACAAAGAGGCAAGATAAAGTCTCTTGCCTCTTCGGCAGCTGCAGACTTTTCCCCGGACTCCCTCCCTGCTAGCACCAAAGCCCGAGCCTCAGCTCCCAGCCCCCGCCCACCCCGGCGGGTGAGCAGACAAGCCTCTCGGGCTGGTGAGTGCTGGTTGGCGCCGAGCCTCTGTGCGGGAGTCTCTCCGCTTTGCCCTCCGCACCCCTGTGGCTGTGCTCTCCTCCGCGGCTCCGAAGCTTCCCCCCTCTGCCACCCACAGTCTCTGCCCACAAAGGGGCTTCCTAGTGCCTGGAAACCTTTCCTCCTTCACGGCTCCCTCCCACTGGCGCAGGTCCCATCCCTATTCTTTTGTCTCTGTTATTTCTTTTTTCTTTTACCCTACCCAAGTACGTGGGGATTTTCTTGCCGTTTGGGAGGTCTGACGTCTTCTGCCAGCGTTCAGTGGGTGTTCTGTAGGAGCAGTTCCACGTGTAGATGCATTTCTACTGTATCTGTGGGAAGGAAGGTGATCTCTGCGTCTTACTCTTCCGCCATCTTGCCCCTACTCTCCTAATGTGTTTTCTTTATATTTAATTTTTGACAGTTTGATTAATATGTGTCTTGGCGTGTTTCTCCTTGGATTTATCCTGTATGGGACTCTCTGTGCTTCCAGGACTTGATTAACTATTTCCTTTCCCACATTAGGGAAGTTTTCAACTATAATCTGTTCAAATATTTTCTCAGTCTCTTTCTTTTTCTCTTCTTCTTCTGGGACCCCTATAATTCGAATGTTGCTGCGTTTAACATTGTCCCAGAGGTCTCTGAGACTGTCCTCAGTTCTTTTCATTCTTTTTTCTTTATCCTGCTCTGCACTAGTTATTTCCACTGTTTTATCTTCCAGGTCACTTATCCGTTCTTCTGCCTCAGTTATTCTGCTATTGATCACATCTAGAGTATTTTTAATTTCATTTATTGTGTTTTTCATCATTGCTTGGTTCCTCTTTAGTTCTTCTACGTCCTTGTTAAATGTTTCTTGCATTTTGTCTATTCTATTTCCAAGATTTTGGATCATCCTTACTATCATTATTCTGAACTCTTTTTCAGGTAGACTACCTATTTCCTCTTCATTTGTTAGGTCTGGTGTGTTTTGACCCTGCTCCTTCATCTGCTGTGTGTTTTTCTGTCGTCTCATTTTGCTTATCTTACTGTGTTTGGGGTCTCCTTTTCACAGGCTGCAGGTTCGTAGTTCCCGTTGTTTTTGGTATCTGTTCCCAGTGGCTAAGGTTGGTTCAGTGGGTTGTGTAGGCTTCCTGGTGTAGGGGACTAGTGCCTGTGTTCTGGTGGATGAGGTTCTATCTTGTCTTTCTGGTGGGCACGTCCACGTCTGGTGGTGTGTTTTGGGGTGTCTGTGGCCTTATTATGATTTTAGGCAGCCTCTCTCCTAATGGATGGGGCTGTGTTCCTGTCTTGCTAGTTGTTTGGCATAGGGTGTCCAGCACTGTAGCTTGCTGGTCGTTGAGTGAAGCTGGGTCTTGATGTTGAGATGGAGATCTCTGAGAGATTTTCGCTGTTTGGTTTTACATGGAGCTGGGAGGTCTCTTGTGGACCAGTGTCCTGAAGTTGGCTCTCCCACCTCAGAGGCACAGCCCTGATGCCTGGCTGGAGCACCAAGAGCCTTTCATCCACACAGCTCAGAATAAAAGGGAGAAAAAAAAATAGAAAGAAAGAAAGAAAGAGGATAAAATAAAATAAAGCTATTATAATAAAAAATAAGAAAAAAAAATATTAAGAATAAATTTATTAAGAAAATTTTTTTTTAATTTTTAAACATAGATTTATTGATATTTTTATAATAAAATGTAAGAAAAAAATTATTAAGAGAAAATTTATTAAGAAAAAATTTTTTTAATTTTTTAAAATAAAAAATATGAAAAAACTTATTAAAATTTTTTTTTAATTTCCAAAAATAGAAAATAAGGAAAAAATTATTAAGAAAACATTTATTAAGAAAAAAAATTTTTTAAGTAAAAAAAAAAAAAAAACAAGAACAACAAACGGATGGACCTAACCCTAGGACTAATGGTGAAAGCAAAGCTATACAGACAAAATCTCACCCAGGAGCATACACATATACACTCACAATAAAGGAAAAGGGGAAAAATTAATATATCCTGCTCCCAAGTCCACCTCCTGAATTTGGGGTGATTCGTTGTCTATTCAGGTATTCAACAGATGCAGGCACATCAGGTTGTTTGTGGAGCTTTAATCCGCTGCTTCTGAGGCTGCTGGGAGAGATTTCCCTTTCTCTTCTTTGTTCGTACAGCTCCCGGGGTTCAGCTTTGGATGTGGACCCGCCTCTGCATGTAGGTCGCCTGAGGGCGTCCGTTCCCTGCCCAGACAGAACGGGGTTAAAGGAGCAGCTGCTTCGGGGGCTCTGACTCACTCAGGCCGGGGGAGGGAGCGGTACAGAGGAGGCGGGGCGAGCCTGCGGCGTCAGAGGCGTCGTGACGTTGCAGCAGCCCGAGGTGCGCCTTGTGTTCTCCCGGGGAAGTTGTCCCCGGATCACGGGAGCCTGGCAGTGGCGAGCTGCACCGGCTCCCGGGAGGGGCAGTGTGGAGAGTGACCTGTGCTCGCACACAGGCTTCTTGGTGGCAGCAGCAGCAGCCTTAGCGTTTCCTACCAGTCTCTGGGGTCCGCGCTGATGGCCGCGGCTCGTGCCCGTCTCTGGGGTCCATGCTGTTAGCCGCGGCTCACGCCCGCCTCTGGAGTTCGTCTAGGCGGCGCTCTGAATCCCCTCTCCTTGCACGCCGCGAAACAAAGAGGCAAGAAAATGTCTCTTGCCTCCTCGGCGGCTGCAGACCTCCTCTCTGGCTCCCTCCCGGCTCGCCGCGGCACGCCAACCCCTTCAGGCTGTGTTCACGCCGCCAACCCCAGTCCTCTCCCTGCGATCCGACCGAAGTCCGCACCTCAGCTCCCAGCCCCGCCCGCCCCAGCGGGTGAGCAGACAAGCCTCTCGGGCTGGTAAGCGCTGCTCAGCGCTGAGCCTCTGTGCGGGAATCTCTCCATTTTTCCCTCTGCGCCCCTGTTGCTGTGGGATCCGCACTGATAGCCGCGGCTCGCACCCGTCTCTGGATTTCGTTTAGGCAGCGCTCTGAATCCCCTCTCCTTGCGCGCTGTGAAACAAAGAGGCAAGATAAAGTCTCTTGCCTCTTCGGCAGCTGCAGACTTTTCCCCGGACTCCCTCCCTGCTAGCACCAAAGCCCGAGCCTCAGCTCCCAGCCCCCGCCCACCCCGGCGGGTGAGCAGACAAGCCTCTCGGGCTGGTGAGTGCTGGTTGGCGCCGAGCCTCTGTGCGGGAGTCTCTCCGCTTTGCCCTCCGCACCCCTGTGGCTGTGCTCTCCTCCGCGGCTCCGAAGCTTCCCCCCTCTGCCACCCACAGTCTCTGCCCACAAAGGGGCTTCCTAGTGCCTGGAAACCTTTCCTCCTTCACGGCTCCCTCCCACTGGCGCAGGTCCCATCCCTATTCTTTTGTCTCTGTTATTTCTTTTTTCTTTTACCCTACCCAAGTACGTGGGGATTTTCTTGCCGTTTGGGAGGTCTGACGTCTTCTGCCAGCGTTCAGTGGGTGTTCTGTAGGAGCAGTTCCACGTGTAGATGCATTTCTACTGTATCTGTGGGAAGGAAGGTGATCTCTGCGTCTTACTCTTCCGCCATCTTGCCCCTACTCTCCTAATGTGTTTTCTTTATATTTAATTTTTGACAGTTTGATTAATATGTGTCTTGGCGTGTTTCTCCTTGGATTTATCCTGTATGGGACTCTCTGTGCTTCCAGGACTTGATTAACTATTTCCTTTCCCACATTAGGGAAGTTGTCAACTATAATCTGTTCAAATATTTTCTCAGTCTCTTTCTTTTTCTCTTCTTCTTCTGGGACCCCTATAATTCGAATGTTGCTGCGTTTAACATTGTCCCAGAGGTCTCTGAGACTGTCCTCAGTTCTTTTCATTCTTTTTTCTTTATCCTGCTCTGCACTAGTTATTTCCACTGTTTTATCTTCCAGGTCACTTATCCGTTCTTCTGCCTCAGTTATTCTGCTATTGATCACATCTAGAGTATTTTTAATTTCATTTATTGTGTTTTTCATCATTGCTTGGTTCCTCTTTAGTTCTTCTACGTCCTTGTTAAATGTTTCTTGCATTTTGTCTATTCTATTTCCAAGATTTTGGATCATCCTTACTATCATTATTCTGAACTCTTTTTCAGGTAGACTACCTATTTCCTCTTCATTTGTTAGGTCTGGTGTGTTTTGACCCTGCTCCTTCATCTGCTGTGTGTTTTTCTGTCGTCTCATTTTGCTTATCTTACTGTGTTTGGGGTCTCCTTTTCACAGGCTGCAGGTTCGTAGTTCCCGTTGTTTTTGGTATCTGTTCCCAGTGGCTAAGGTTGGTTCAGTGGGTTGTGTAGGCTTCCTGGTGTAGGGGACTAGTGCCTGTGTTCTGGTGGATGAGGTTCTATCTTGTCTTTCTGGTGGGCACGTCCACGTCTGGTGGTGTGTTTTGGGGTGTCTGTGGCCTTATTATGATTTTAGGCAGCCTCTCTCCTAATGGATGGGGCTGTGTTCCTGTCTTGCTAGTTGTTTGGCATAGGGTGTCCAGCACTGTAGCTTGCTGGTCGTTGAGTGAAGCTGGGTCTTGATGTTGAGATGGAGATCTCTGAGAGATTTTCGCTGTTTGGTTTTACATGGAGCTGGGAGGTCTCTTGTGGACCAGTGTCCTGAAGTTGGCTCTCCCACCTCAGAGGCACAGCCCTGATGCCTGGCTGGAGCACCAAGAGCCTTTCATCCACACAGCTCAGAATAAAAGGGAGAAAAAAAAATAGAAAGAAAGAAAGAAAGAGGATAAAATAAAATAAAGCTATTATAATAAAAAATAAGAAAAAAAAATATTAAGAATAAATTTATTAAGAAAATTTTTTTTTAATTTTTAAACATAGATTTATTGATATTTTTATAATAAAATGTAAGAAAAAAATTATTAAGAGAAAATTTATTAAGAAAAAATTTTTTTAATTTTTTAAAATAAAAAATATGAAAAAACTTATTAAAATTTTTTTTTAATTTCCAAAAATAGAAAATAAGGAAAAAATTATTAAGAAAACATTTATTAAGAAAAAAAATTTTTTAAGTCAAAAAAAAAAAAAAACAAGAACAACAAACGGATGGACCTAACCCTAGGACTAATGGTGAAAGCAAAGCTATACAGACAAAATCTCACCCAGGAGCATACACATATACACTCACAATAAAGGAAAAGGGGAAAAATTAATATATCCTGCTCCCAAGTCCACCTCCTGAATTTGGGGTGATTCGTTGTCTATTCAGGTATTCAACAGATGCAGGCACATCAGGTTGTTTGTGGAGCTTTAATCCGCTGGTTCTGAGGCTGCTGGGAGAGATTTCCCTTTCTCTTCTTTGTTCGTACAGCTCCCGGGGTTCAGCTTTGGATGTGGACCCGCCTCTGCATGTAGGTCGCCTGAGGGCGTCCGTTCCCTGCCCAGACAGAACGGGGTTAAAGGAGCAGCTGCTTCGGGGGCTCTGACTCACTCAGGCCGGGGGAGGGAGCGGTACAGAGGAGGCGGGGCGAGCCTGCGGCGTCAGAGGCGTCGTGACGTTGCAGCAGCCCGAGGTGCGCCTTGTGTTCTCCCGGGGAAGTTGTCCCCGGATCACGGGAGCCTGGCAGTGGCGAGCTGCACCGGCTCCCGGGAGGGGCAGTGTGGAGAGTGACCTGTGCTCGCACACAGGCTTCTTGGTGGCAGCAGCAGCAGCCTTAGCGTTTCCTACCAGTCTCTGGGGTCCGCGCTGATGGCCGCGGCTCGTGCCCGTCTCTGGGGTCCATGCTGTTAGCCGCGGCTCACGCCCGCCTCTGGAGTTCGTCTAGGCGGCGCTCTGAATCCCCTCTCCTTGCACGCCGCGAAACAAAGAGGCAAGAAAATGTCTCTTGCCTCCTCGGCGGCTGCAGACCTCCTCTCTGGCTCCCTCCCGGCTCGCCGCGGCACGCCAACCCCTTCAGGCTGTGTTCACGCCGCCAACCCCAGTCCTCTCCCTGCGATCCGACCGAAGTCCGCGCCTCAGCTCCCAGCCCCGCCCGCCCCAGCGGGTGAGCAGACAAGCCTCTCGGGCTGGTAAGCGCTGCTCAGCGCTGAGCCTCTGTGCGGGAATCTCTCCATTTTTCCCTCTGCGCCCCTGTTGCTGTGGGATCCGCACTGATAGCCGCGGCTCGCACCCGTCTCTGGATTTCGTTTAGGCAGCGCTCTGAATCCCCTCTCCTTGCGCGCTGTGAAACAAAGAGGCAAGATAAAGTCTCTTGCCTCTTCGGCAGCTGCAGACTTTTCCCCGGACTCCCTCCCTGCTAGCACCAAAGCCCGAGCCTCAGCTCCCAGCCCCCGCCCACCCCGGCGGGTGAGCAGACAAGCCTCTCGGGCTGGTGAGTGCTGGTTGGCGCCGAGCCTCTGTGCGGGAGTCTCTCCGCTTTGCCCTCCGCACCCCTGTGGCTGTGCTCTCCTCCGCGGCTCCGAAGCTTCCCCCCTCTGCCACCCACAGTCTCTGCCCACAAAGGGGCTTCCTAGTGCCTGGAAACCTTTCCTCCTTCACGGCTCCCTCCCACTGGCGCAGGTCCCATCCCTATTCTTTTGTCTCTGTTATTTCTTTTTTCTTTTACCCTACCCAAGTACGTGGGGATTTTCTTGCCGTTTGGGAGGTCTGACGTCTTCTGCCAGCGTTCAGTGGGTGTTCTGTAGGAGCAGTTCCACGTGTAGATGTATTTCTACTGTATCTGTGGGAAGGAAGGTGATCTCTGCGTCTTACTCTTCCGCCATCTTGCCCCTACTCTCCTAATGTGTTTTCTTTATATTTAATTTTTGACAGTTTGATTAATATGTGTCTTGGCGTGTTTCTCCTTGGATTTATCCTGTATGGGACTCTCTGTGCTTCCAGGACTTGATTAACTATTTCCTTTCCCACATTAGGGAAGTTGTCAACTATAATCTGTTCAAATATTTTCTCAGTCTCTTTCTTTTTCTCTTCTTCTTCTGGGACCCCTATAATTCGAATGTTGCTGCGTTTAACATTGTCCCAGAGGTCTCTGAGACTGTCCTCAGTTCTTTTCATTCTTTTTTCTTTATCCTGCTCTGCACTAGTTATTTCCACTGTTTTATCTTCCAGGTCACTTATCCGTTCTTCTGCCTCAGTTATTCTGCTATTGATCACATCTAGAGTATTTTTAATTTCATTTATTGTGTTTTTCATCATTGCTTGGTTCCTCTTTAGTTCTTCTACGTCCTTGTTAAATGTTTCTTGCATTTTGTCTATTCTATTTCCAAGATTTTGGATCATCCTTACTATCATTATTCTGAACTCTTTTTCAGGTAGACTACCTATTTCCTCTTCATTTGTTAGGTCTGGTGTGTTTTGACCCTGCTCCTTCATCTGCTGTGTGTTTTTCTGTCGTCTCATTTTGCTTATCTTACTGTGTTTGGGGTCTCCTTTTCACAGGCTGCAGGTTCGTAGTTCCCGTTGTTTTTGGTATCTGTTCCCAGTGGCTAAGGTTGGTTCAGTGGGTTGTGTAGGCTTCCTGGTGTAGGGGACTAGTGCCTGTGTTCTGGTGGATGAGGTTCTATCTTGTCTTTCTGGTGGGCACGTCCACGTCTGGTGGTGTGTTTTGGGGTGTCTGTGGCCTTATTATGATTTTAGGCAGCCTCTCTCCTAATGGATGGGGCTGTGTTCCTGTCTTGCTAGTTGTTTGGCATAGGGTGTCCAGCACTGTAGCTTGCTGGTCGTTGAGTGAAGCTGGGTCTTGATGTTGAGATGGAGATCTCTGAGAGATTTTCGCTGTTTGGTTTTACATGGAGCTGGGAGGTCTCTTGTGGACCAGTGTCCTGAAGTTGGCTCTCCCACCTCAGAGGCACAGCCCTGATGCCTGGCTGGAGCACCAAGAGCCTTTCATCCACACAGCTCAGAATAAAAGGGAGAAAAAAAAATAGAAAGAAAGAAAGAAAGAGGATAAAATAAAATAAAGCTATTATAATAAAAAATAAGAAAAAAAAATATTAAGAATAAATTTATTAAGAAAATTTTTTTTTAATTTTTAAACATAGATTTATTGATATTTTTATAATAAAATGTAAGAAAAAAATTATTAAGAGAAAATTTATTAAGAAAAAATTTTTTTAATTTTTTAAAATAAAAAATATGAAAAAACTTATTAAAATTTTTTTTTAATTTCCAAAAATAGAAAATAAGGAAAAAATTATTAAGAAAACATTTATTAAGAAAAAAAATTTTTTAAGTAAAAAAAAAAAAAAAACAAGAACAACAAACGGATGGACCTAACCCTAGGACTAATGGTGAAAGCAAAGCTATACAGACAAAATCTCACCCAGGAGCATACACATATACACTCACAATAAAGGAAAAGGGGAAAAATTAATATATCCTGCTCCCAAGTCCACCTCCTGAATTTGGGGTGATTCGTTGTCTATTCAGGTATTCAACAGATGCAGGCACATCAGGTTGTTTGTGGAGCTTTAATCCGCTGCTTCTGAGGCTGCTGGGAGAGATTTCCCTTTCTCTTCTTTGTTCGTACAGCTCCCGGGGTTCAGCTTTGGATGTGGACCCGCCTCTGCATGTAGGTCGCCTGAGGGCGTCCGTTCCCTGCCCAGACAGAACGGGGTTAAAGGAGCAGCTGCTTCGGGGGCTCTGACTCACTCAGGCCGGGGGAGGGAGCGGTACAGAGGAGGCGGGGCGAGCCTGCGGCGTCAGAGGCGTCGTGACGTTGCAGCAGCCCGAGGTGCGCCTTGTGTTCTCCCGGGGAAGTTGTCCCCGGATCACGGGAGCCTGGCAGTGGCGAGCTGCACCGGCTCCCGGGAGGGGCAGTGTGGAGAGTGACCTGTGCTCGCACACAGGCTTCTTGGTGGCAGCAGCAGCAGCCTTAGCGTTTCCTACCAGTCTCTGGGGTCCGCGCTGATGGCCGCGGCTCGTGCCCGTCTCTGGGGTCCATGCTGTTAGCCGCGGCTCACGCCCGCCTCTGGAGTTCGTCTAGGCGGCGCTCTGAATCCCCTCTCCTTGCACGCCGCGAAACAAAGAGGCAAGAAAATGTCTCTTGCCTCCTCGGCGGCTGCAGACCTCCTCTCTGGCTCCCTCCCGGCTCGCCGCGGCACGCCAACCCCTTCAGGCTGTGTTCACGCCGCCAACCCCAGTCCTCTCCCTGCGATCCGACCGAAGTCCGCGCCTCAGCTCCCAGCCCCGCCCGCCCCAGCGGGTGAGCAGACAAGCCTCTCGGGCTGGTAAGCGCTGCTCAGCGCTGAGCCTCTGTGCGGGAATCTCTCCATTTTTCCCTCTGCGCCCCTGTTGCTGTGGGATCCGCACTGATAGCCGCGGCTCGCACCCGTCTCTGGATTTCGTTTAGGCAGCGCTCTGAATCCCCTCTCCTTGCGCGCTGTGAAACAAAGAGGCAAGATAAAGTCTCTTGCCTCTTCGGCAGCTGCAGACTTTTCCCCGGACTCCCTCCCTGCTAGCACCAAAGCCCGAGCCTCAGCTCCCAGCCCCCGCCCACCCCGGCGGGTGAGCAGACAAGCCTCTCGGGCTGGTGAGTGCTGGTTGGCGCCGAGCCTCTGTGCGGGAGTCTCTCCGCTTTGCCCTCCGCACCCCTGTGGCTGTGCTCTCCTCCGCGGCTCCGAAGCTTCCCCCCTCTGCCACCCACAGTCTCTGCCCACAAAGGGGCTTCCTAGTGCCTGGAAACCTTTCCTCCTTCACGGCTCCCTCCCACTGGCGCAGGTCCCATCCCTATTCTTTTGTCTCTGTTATTTCTTTTTTCTTTTACCCTACCCAAGTACGTGGGGATTTTCTTGCCGTTTGGGAGGTCTGACGTCTTCTGCCAGCGTTCAGTGGGTGTTCTGTAGGAGCAGTTCCACGTGTAGATGTATTTCTACTGTATCTGTGGGAAGGAAGGTGATCTCTGCGTCTTACTCTTCCGCCATCTTGCCCCTACTCTCCTAATGTGTTTTCTTTATATTTAATTTTTGACAGTTTGATTAATATGTGTCTTGGCGTGTTTCTCCTTGGATTTATCCTGTATGGGACTCTCTGTGCTTCCAGGACTTGATTAACTATTTCCTTTCCCACATTAGGGAAGTTGTCAACTATAATCTGTTCAAATATTTTCTCAGTCTCTTTCTTTTTCTCTTCTTCTTCTGGGACCCCTATAATTCGAATGTTGCTGCGTTTAACATTGTCCCAGAGGTCTCTGAGACTGTCCTCAGTTCTTTTCATTCTTTTTTCTTTATCCTGCTCTGCACTAGTTATTTCCACTGTTTTATCTTCCAGGTCACTTATCCGTTCTTCTGCCTCAGTTATTCTGCTATTGATCACATCTAGAGTATTTTTAATTTCATTTATTGTGTTTTTCATCATTGCTTGGTTCCTCTTTAGTTCTTCTACGTCCTTGTTAAATGTTTCTTGCATTTTGTCTATTCTATTTCCAAGATTTTGGATCATCCTTACTATCATTATTCTGAACTCTTTTTCAGGTAGACTACCTATTTCCTCTTCATTTGTTAGGTCTGGTGTGTTTTGACCCTGCTCCTTCGTCTGCTGTGTGTTTTTCTGTCGTCTCATTTTGCTTATCTTACTGTGTTTGGGGTCTCCTTTTCACAGGCTGCAGGTTCGTAGTTCCCGTTGTTTTTGGTATCTGTTCCCAGTGGCTAAGGTTGGTTCAGTGGGTTGTGTAGGCTTCCTGGTGTAGGGGACTAGTGCCTGTGTTCTGGTGGATGAGGTTCTATCTTGTCTTTCTGGTGGGCACGTCCACGTCTGGTGGTGTGTTTTGGGGTGTCTGTGGCCTTATTATGATTTTAGGCAGCCTCTCTCCTAATGGATGGGGCTGTGTTCCTGTCTTGCTAGTTGTTTGGCATAGGGTGTCCAGCACTGTAGCTTGCTGGTCGTTGAGTGAAGCTGGGTCTTGATGTTGAGATGGAGATCTCTGAGAGATTTTCGCTGTTTGGTTTTACATGGAGCTGGGAGGTCTCTTGTGGACCAGTGTCCTGAAGTTGGCTCTCCCACCTCAGAGGCACAGCCCTGATGCCTGGCTGGAGCACCAAGAGCCTTTCATCCACACAGCTCAGAATAAAAGGGAGAAAAAAAAATAGAAAGAAAGAAAGAAAGAGGATAAAATAAAATAAAGCTATTATAATAAAAAATAAGAAAAAAAAATATTAAGAATAAATTTATTAAGAAAATTTTTTTTTAATTTTTAAACATAGATTTATTGATATTTTTATAATAAAATGTAAGAAAAAAATTATTAAGAGAAAATTTATTAAGAAAAAATTTTTTTAATTTTTTAAAATAAAAAATATGAAAAAACTTATTAAAATTTTTTTTTAATTTCCAAAAATAGAAAATAAGGAAAAAATTATTAAGAAAACATTTATTAAGAAAAAAAATTTTTTAAGTAAAAAAAAAAAAAAAACAAGAACAACAAACGGATGGACCTAACCCTAGGACTAATGGTGAAAGCAAAGCTATACAGACAAAATCTCACCCAGGAGCATACACATATACACTCACAATAAAGGAAAAGGGGAAAAATTAATATATCCTGCTCCCAAGTCCACCTCCTGAATTTGGGGTGATTCGTTGTCTATTCAGGTATTCAACAGATGCAGGCACATCAGGTTGTTTGTGGAGCTTTAATCCGCTGCTTCTGAGGCTGCTGGGAGAGATTTCCCTTTCTCTTCTTTGTTCGTACAGCTCCCGGGGTTCAGCTTTGGATGTGGACCCGCCTCTGCATGTAGGTCGCCTGAGGGCGTCCGTTCCCTGCCCAGACAGAACGGGGTTAAAGGAGCAGCTGCTTCGGGGGCTCTGACTCACTCAGGCCGGGGGAGGGAGCGGTACAGAGGAGGCGGGGCGAGCCTGCGGCGTCAGAGGCGTCGTGACGTTGCAGCAGCCCGAGGTGCGCCTTGTGTTCTCCCGGGGAAGTTGTCCCCGGATCACGGGAGCCTGGCAGTGGCGAGCTGCACCGGCTCCCGGGAGGGGCAGTGTGGAGAGTGACCTGTGCTCGCACACAGGCTTCTTGGTGGCAGCAGCAGCAGCCTTAGCGTTTCCTACCAGTCTCTGGGGTCCGCGCTGATGGCCGCGGCTCGTGCCCGTCTCTGGGGTCCATGCTGTTAGCCGCGGCTCACGCCCGCCTCTGGAGTTCGTCTAGGCGGCGCTCTGAATCCCCTCTCCTTGCACGCCGCGAAACAAAGAGGCAAGAAAATGTCTCTTGCCTCCTCGGCGGCTGCAGACCTCCTCTCTGGCTCCCTCCCGGCTCGCCGCGGCACGCCAACCCCTTCAGGCTGTGTTCACGCCGCCAACCCCAGTCCTCTCCCTGCGATCCGACCGAAGTCCGCGCCTCAGCTCCCAGCCCCGCCCGCCCCAGCGGGTGAGCAGACAAGCCTCTCGGGCTGGTAAGCGCTGCTCAGCGCTGAGCCTCTGTGCGGGAATCTCTCCATTTTTCCCTCTGCGCCCCTGTTGCTGTGGGATCCGCACTGATAGCCGCGGCTCGCACCCGTCTCTGGATTTCGTTTAGGCAGCGCTCTGAATCCCCTCTCCTTGCGCGCTGTGAAACAAAGAGGCAAGATAAAGTCTCTTGCCTCTTCGGCAGCTGCAGACTTTTCCCCGGACTCCCTCCCTGCTAGCACCAAAGCCCGAGCCTCAGCTCCCAGCCCCCGCCCACCCCGGCGGGTGAGCAGACAAGCCTCTCGGGCTGGTGAGTGCTGGTTGGCGCCGAGCCTCTGTGCGGGAGTCTCTCCGCTTTGCCCTCCGCACCCCTGTGGCTGTGCTCTCCTCCGCGGCTCCGAAGCTTCCCCCCTCTGCCACCCACAGTCTCTGCCCACAAAGGGGCTTCCTAGTGCCTGGAAACCTTTCCTCCTTCACGGCTCCCTCCCACTGGCGCAGGTCCCATCCCTATTCTTTTGTCTCTGTTATTTCTTTTTTCTTTTACCCTACCCAAGTACGTGGGGATTTTCTTGCCGTTTGGGAGGTCTGACGTCTTCTGCCAGCGTTCAGTGGGTGTTCTGTAGGAGCAGTTCCACGTGTAGATGTATTTCTACTGTATCTGTGGGAAGGAAGGTGATCTCTGCGTCTTACTCTTCCGCCATCTTGCCCCTACTCTCCTAATGTGTTTTCTTTATATTTAATTTTTGACAGTTTGATTAATATGTGTCTTGGCGTGTTTCTCCTTGGATTTATCCTGTATGGGACTCTCTGTGCTTCCAGGACTTGATTAACTATTTCCTTTCCCACATTAGGGAAGTTGTCAACTATAATCTGTTCAAATATTTTCTCAGTCTCTTTCTTTTTCTCTTCTTCTTCTGGGACCCCTATAATTCGAATGTTGCTGCGTTTAACATTGTCCCAGAGGTCTCTGAGACTGTCCTCAGTTCTTTTCATTCTTTTTTCTTTATCCTGCTCTGCACTAGTTATTTCCACTGTTTTATCTTCCAGGTCACTTATCCGTTCTTCTGCCTCAGTTATTCTGCTATTGATCACATCTAGAGTATTTTTAATTTCATTTATTGTGTTTTTCATCATTGCTTGGTTCCTCTTTAGTTCTTCTACGTCCTTGTTAAATGTTTCTTGCATTTTGTCTATTCTATTTCCAAGATTTTGGATCATCCTTACTATCATTATTCTGAACTCTTTTTCAGGTAGACTACCTATTTCCTCTTCATTTGTTAGGTCTGGTGTGTTTTGACCCTGCTCCTTCATCTGCTGTGTGTTTTTCTGTCGTCTCATTTTGCTTATCTTACTGTGTTTGGGGTCTCCTTTTCACAGGCTGCAGGTTCGTAGTTCCCGTTGTTTTTGGTATCTGTTCCCAGTGGCTAAGGTTGGTTCAGTGGGTTGTGTAGGCTTCCTGGTGTAGGGGACTAGTGCCTGTGTTCTGGTGGATGAGGTTCTATCTTGTCTTTCTGGTGGGCACGTCCACGTCTGGTGGTGTGTTTTGGGGTGTCTGTGGCCTTATTATGATTTTAGGCAGCCTCTCTCCTAATGGATGGGGCTGTGTTCCTGTCTTGCTAGTTGTTTGGCATAGGGTGTCCAGCACTGTAGCTTGCTGGTCGTTGAGTGAAGCTGGGTCTTGATGTTGAGATGGAGATCTCTGAGAGATTTTCGCTGTTTGGTTTTACATGGAGCTGGGAGGTCTCTTGTGGACCAGTGTCCTGAAGTTGGCTCTCCCACCTCAGAGGCACAGCCCTGATGCCTGGCTGGAGCACCAAGAGCCTTTCATCCACACAGCTCAGAATAAAAGGGAGAAAAAAAAGTAGAAAGAAAGAAAGAAAGAGGATAAAATAAAATAAAATAAAGCTATTATAATAAAAAATAAGAAAAAAAATATTAAGAATAAATTTATTAAGAAAATTTTTTTTTAATTTTTAAACATAGATTTATTGATATTTTTATAATAAAATGTAAGAAAAAAATTATTAAGAGAAAATTTATTAAGAAAAAATTTTTTTAATTTTTTAAAATAAAAAATATGAAAAAACTTATTAAAATTTTTTTTTAATTTCCAAAAATAGAAAATAAGGAAAAAATTATTAAGAAAACATTTATTAAGAAAAAAAATTTTTTAAGTCAAAAAAAAAAAAAACAAGACCAACAAACGGATGGACCTAACCCTAGGACTAATGGTGAAAGCAAAGCTATACAGACAAAATCTCACCCAGGAGCATACACATATACACTCACAATAAAGGAAAAGGGGAAAAATTAATATATCCTGCTCCCAAGTCCACCTCCTGAATTTGGGGTGATTCGTTGTCTATTCAGGTATTCAACAGATGCAGGCACATCAGGTTGTTTGTGGAGCTTTAATCCGCTGGTTCTGAGGCTGCTGGGAGAGATTTCCCTTTCTCTTCTTTGTTCGTACAGCTCCCGGGGTTCAGCTTTGGATGTGGACCCGCCTCTGCATGTAGGTCGCCTGAGGGCGTCCGTTCCCTGCCCAGACAGAACGGGGTTAAAGGAGCAGCTGCTTCGGGGGCTCTGACTCACTCAGGCCGGGGGAGGGAGCGGTACAGAGGAGGCGGGGCGAGCCTGCGGCGTCAGAGGCGTCGTGACGTTGCAGCAGCCCGAGGTGCGCCTTGTGTTCTCCCGGGGAAGTTGTCCCCGGATCACGGGAGCCTGGCAGTGGCGAGCTGCACCGGCTCCCGGGAGGGGCAGTGTGGAGAGTGACCTGTGCTCGCACACAGGCTTCTTGGTGGCAGCAGCAGCAGCCTTAGCGTTTCCTACCAGTCTCTGGGGTCCGCGCTGATGGCCGCGGCTCGTGCCCGTCTCTGGGGTCCATGCTGTTAGCCGCGGCTCACGCCCGCCTCTGGAGTTCGTCTAGGCGGCGCTCTGAATCCCCTCTCCTTGCACGCCGCGAAACAAAGAGGCAAGAAAATGTCTCTTGCCTCCTCGGCGGCTGCAGACCTCCTCTCTGGCTCCCTCCCGGCTCGCCGCGGCACGCCAACCCCTTCAGGCTGTGTTCACGCCGCCAACCCCAGTCCTCTCCCTGCGATCCGACCGAAGTCCGCGCCTCAGCTCCCAGCCCCGCCCGCCCCAGCGGGTGAGCAGACAAGCCTCTCGGGCTGGTAAGCGCTGCTCAGCGCTGAGCCTCTGTGCGGGAATCTCTCCATTTTTCCCTCTGCGCCCCTGTTGCTGTGGGATCCGCACTGATAGCCGCGGCTCGCACCCGTCTCTGGATTTCGTTTAGGCAGCGCTCTGAATCCCCTCTCCTTGCGCGCTGTGAAACAAAGAGGCAAGATAAAGTCTCTTGCCTCTTCGGCAGCTGCAGACTTTTCCCCGGACTCCCTCCCTGCTAGCACCAAAGCCCGAGCCTCAGCTCCCAGCCCCCGCCCACCCCGGCGGGTGAGCAGACAAGCCTCTCGGGCTGGTGAGTGCTGGTTGGCGCCGAGCCTCTGTGCGGGAGTCTCTCCGCTTTGCCCTCCGCACCCCTGTGGCTGTGCTCTCCTCCGCGGCTCCGAAGCTTCCCCCCTCTGCCACCCACAGTCTCTGCCCACAAAGGGGCTTCCTAGTGCCTGGAAACCTTTCCTCCTTCACGGCTCCCTCCCACTGGCGCAGGTCCCATCCCTATTCTTTTGTCTCTGTTATTTCTTTTTTCTTTTACCCTACCCAAGTACGTGGGGATTTTCTTGCCGTTTGGGAGGTCTGACGTCTTCTGCCAGCGTTCAGTGGGTGTTCTGTAGGAGCAGTTCCACGTGTAGATGCATTTCTACTGTATCTGTGGGAAGGAAGGTGATCTCTGCGTCTTACTCTTCCGCCATCTTGCCCCTACTCTCCTAATGTGTTTTCTTTATATTTAATTTTTGACAGTTTGATTAATATGTGTCTTGGCGTGTTTCTCCTTGGATTTATCCTGTATGGGACTCTCTGTGCTTCCAGGACTTGATTAACTATTTCCTTTCCCACATTAGGGAAGTTGTCAACTATAATCTGTTCAAATATTTTCTCAGTCTCTTTCTTTTTCTCTTCTTCTTCTGGGACCCCTATAATTCGAATGTTGCTGCGTTTAACATTGTCCCAGAGGTCTCTGAGACTGTCCTCAGTTCTTTTCATTCTTTTTTCTTTATCCTGCTCTGCACTAGTTATTTCCACTGTTTTATCTTCCAGGTCACTTATCCGTTCTTCTGCCTCAGTTATTCTGCTATTGATCACATCTAGAGTATTTTTAATTTCATTTATTGTGTTTTTCATCATTGCTTGGTTCCTCTTTAGTTCTTCTACGTCCTTGTTAAATGTTTCTTGCATTTTGTCTATTCTATTTCCAAGATTTTGGATCATCCTTACTATCATTATTCTGAACTCTTTTTCAGGTAGACTACCTATTTCCTCTTCATTTGTTAGGTCTGGTGTGTTTTGACCCTGCTCCTTCATCTGCTGTGTGTTTTTCTGTCGTCTCATTTTGCTTATCTTACTGTGTTTGGGGTCTCCTTTTCACAGGCTGCAGGTTCGTAGTTCCCGTTGTTTTTGGTATCTGTTCCCAGTGGCTAAGGTTGGTTCAGTGGGTTGTGTAGGCTTCCTGGTGTAGGGGACTAGTGCCTGTGTTCTGGTGGATGAGGTTCTATCTTGTCTTTCTGGTGGGCACGTCCACGTCTGGTGGTGTGTTTTGGGGTGTCTGTGGCCTTATTATGATTTTAGGCAGCCTCTCTCCTAATGGATGGGGCTGTGTTCCTGTCTTGCTAGTTGTTTGGCATAGGGTGTCCAGCACTGTAGCTTGCTGGTCGTTGAGTGAAGCTGGGTCTTGATGTTGAGATGGAGATCTCTGAGAGATTTTCGCTGTTTGGTTTTACATGGAGCTGGGAGGTCTCTTGTGGACCAGTGTCCTGAAGTTGGCTCTCCCACCTCAGAGGCACAGCCCTGATGCCTGGCTGGAGCACCAAGAGCCTTTCATCCACACAGCTCAGAATAAAAGGGAGAAAAAAAAATAGAAAGAAAGAAAGAAAGAGGATAAAATAAAATAAAGCTATTATAATAAAAAATAAGAAAAAAAAATATTAAGAATAAATTTATTAAGAAAATTTTTTTTTAATTTTTAAACATAGATTTATTGATATTTTTATAATAAAATGTAAGAAAAAAATTATTAAGAGAAAATTTATTAAGAAAAAATTTTTTTAATTTTTTAAAATAAAAAATATGAAAAAACTTATTAAAATTTTTTTTTAATTTCCAAAAATAGAAAATAAGGAAAAAATTATTAAGAAAACATTTATTAAGAAAAAAAATTTTTTAAGTAAAAAAAAAAAAAAAACAAGAACAACAAACGGATGGACCTAACCCTAGGACTAATGGTGAAAGCAAAGCTATACAGACAAAATCTCACCCAGGAGCATACACATATACACTCACAATAAAGGAAAAGGGGAAAAATTAATATATCCTGCTCCCAAGTCCACCTCCTGAATTTGGGGTGATTCGTTGTCTATTCAGGTATTCAACAGATGCAGGCACATCAGGTTGTTTGTGGAGCTTTAATCCGCTGCTTCTGAGGCTGCTGGGAGAGATTTCCCTTTCTCTTCTTTGTTCGTACAGCTCCCGGGGTTCAGCTTTGGATGTGGACCCGCCTCTGCATGTAGGTCGCCTGAGGGCGTCCGTTCCCTGCCCAGACAGAACGGGGTTAAAGGAGCAGCTGCTTCGGGGGCTCTGACTCACTCAGGCCGGGGGAGGGAGCGGTACAGAGGAGGCGGGGCGAGCCTGCGGCGTCAGAGGCGTCGTGACGTTGCAGCAGCCCGAGGTGCGCCTTGTGTTCTCCCGGGGAAGTTGTCCCCGGATCACGGGAGCCTGGCAGTGGCGAGCTGCACCGGCTCCCGGGAGGGGCAGTGTGGAGAGTGACCTGTGCTCGCACACAGGCTTCTTGGTGGCAGCAGCAGCAGCCTTAGCGTTTCCTACCAGTCTCTGGGGTCCGCGCTGATGGCCGCGGCTCGTGCCCGTCTCTGGGGTCCATGCTGTTAGCCGCGGCTCACGCCCGCCTCTGGAGTTCGTCTAGGCGGCGCTCTGAATCCCCTCTCCTTGCACGCCGCGAAACAAAGAGGCAAGAAAATGTCTCTTGCCTCCTCGGCGGCTGCAGACCTCCTCTCTGGCTCCCTCCCGGCTCGCCGCGGCACGCCAACCCCTTCAGGCTGTGTTCACGCCGCCAACCCCAGTCCTCTCCCTGCGATCCGACCGAAGTCCGCGCCTCAGCTCCCAGCCCCGCCCGCCCCAGCGGGTGAGCAGACAAGCCTCTCGGGCTGGTAAGCGCTGCTCAGCGCTGAGCCTCTGTGCGGGAATCTCTCCATTTTTCCCTCTGCGCCCCTGTTGCTGTGGGATCCGCACTGATAGCCGCGGCTCGCACCCGTCTCTGGATTTCGTTTAGGCAGCGCTCTGAATCCCCTCTCCTTGCGCGCTGTGAAACAAAGAGGCAAGATAAAGTCTCTTGCCTCTTCGGCAGCTGCAGACTTTTCCCCGGACTCCCTCCCTGCTAGCACCAAAGCCCGAGCCTCAGCTCCCAGCCCCCGCCCACCCCGGCGGGTGAGCAGACAAGCCTCTCGGGCTGGTGAGTGCTGGTTGGCGCCGAGCCTCTGTGCGGGAGTCTCTCCGCTTTGCCCTCCGCACCCCTGTGGCTGTGCTCTCCTCCGCGGCTCCGAAGCTTCCCCCCTCTGCCACCCACAGTCTCTGCCCACAAAGGGGCTTCCTAGTGCCTGGAAACCTTTCCTCCTTCACGGCTCCCTCCCACTGGCGCAGGTCCCATCCCTATTCTTTTGTCTCTGTTATTTCTTTTTTCTTTTACCCTACCCAAGTACGTGGGGATTTTCTTGCCGTTTGGGAGGTCTGACGTCTTCTGCCAGCGTTCAGTGGGTGTTCTGTAGGAGCAGTTCCACGTGTAGATGCATTTCTACTGTATCTGTGGGAAGGAAGGTGATCTCTGCGTCTTACTCTTCCGCCATCTTGCCCCTACTCTCCTAATGTGTTTTCTTTATATTTAATTTTTGACAGTTTGATTAATATGTGTCTTGGCGTGTTTCTCCTTGGATTTATCCTGTATGGGACTCTCTGTGCTTCCAGGACTTGATTAACTATTTCCTTTCCCACATTAGGGAAGTTGTCAACTATAATCTGTTCAAATATTTTCTCAGTCTCTTTCTTTTTCTCTTCTTCTTCTGGGACCCCTATAATTCGAATGTTGCTGCGTTTAACATTGTCCCAGAGGTCTCTGAGACTGTCCTCAGTTCTTTTCATTCTTTTTTCTTTATCCTGCTCTGCACTAGTTATTTCCACTGTTTTATCTTCCAGGTCACTTATCCGTTCTTCTGCCTCAGTTATTCTGCTATTGATCACATCTAGAGTATTTTTAATTTCATTTATTGTGTTTTTCATCATTGCTTGGTTCCTCTTTAGTTCTTCTACGTCCTTGTTAAATGTTTCTTGCATTTTGTCTATTCTATTTCCAAGATTTTGGATCATCCTTACTATCATTATTCTGAACTCTTTTTCAGGTAGACTACCTATTTCCTCTTCATTTGTTAGGTCTGGTGTGTTTTGACCCTGCTCCTTCATCTGCTGTGTGTTTTTCTGTCGTCTCATTTTGCTTATCTTACTGTGTTTGGGGTCTCCTTTTCACAGGCTGCAGGTTCGTAGTTCCCGTTGTTTTTGGTATCTGTTCCCAGTGGCTAAGGTTGGTTCAGTGGGTTGTGTAGGCTTCCTGGTGTAGGGGACTAGTGCCTGTGTTCTGGTGGATGAGGTTCTATCTTGTCTTTCTGGTGGGCACGTCCACGTCTGGTGGTGTGTTTTGGGGTGTCTGTGGCCTTATTATGATTTTAGGCAGCCTCTCTCCTAATGGATGGGGCTGTGTTCCTGTCTTGCTAGTTGTTTGGCATAGGGTGTCCAGCACTGTAGCTTGCTGGTCGTTGAGTGAAGCTGGGTCTTGATGTTGAGATGGAGATCTCTGAGAGATTTTCGCTGTTTGGTTTTACATGGAGCTGGGAGGTCTCTTGTGGACCAGTGTCCTGAAGTTGGCTCTCCCACCTCAGAGGCACAGCCCTGATGCCTGGCTGGAGCACCAAGAGCCTTTCATCCACACAGCTCAGAATAAAAGGGAGAAAAAAAAATAGAAAGAAAGAAAGAAAGAGGATAAAATAAAATAAAGCTATTATAATAAAAAATAAGAAAAAAAAATATTAAGAATAAATTTATTAAGAAAATTTTTTTTTAATTTTTAAACATAGATTTATTGATATTTTTATAATAAAATGTAAGAAAAAAATTATTAAGAGAAAATTTATTAAGAAAAAATTTTTTTAATTTTTTAAAATAAAAAATATGAAAAAACTTATTAAAATTTTTTTTTAATTTCCAAAAATAGAAAATAAGGAAAAAATTATTAAGAAAACATTTATTAAGAAAAAAAATTTTTTAAGTCAAAAAAAAAAAAAAACAAGAACAACAAACGGATGGACCTAACCCTAGGACTAATGGTGAAAGCAAAGCTATACAGACAAAATCTCACCCAGGAGCATACACATATACACTCACAATAAAGGAAAAGGGGAAAAATTAATATATCCTGCTCCCAAGTCCACCTCCTGAATTTGGGGTGATTCGTTGTCTATTCAGGTATTCAACAGATGCAGGCACATCAGGTTGTTTGTGGAGCTTTAATCCGCTGCTTCTGAGGCTGCTGGGAGAGATTTCCCTTTCTCTTCTTTGTTCGTACAGCTCCCGGGGTTCAGCTTTGGATGTGGACCCGCCTCTGCATGTAGGTCGCCTGAGGGCGTCCGTTCCCTGCCCAGACAGAACGGGGTTAAAGGAGCAGCTGCTTCGGGGGCTCTGACTCACTCAGGCCGGGGGAGGGAGCGGTACAGAGGAGGCGGGGCGAGCCTGCGGCGTCAGAGGCGTCGTGACGTTGCAGCAGCCCGAGGTGCGCCTTGTGTTCTCCCGGGGAAGTTGTCCCCGGATCACGGGAGCCTGGCAGTGGCGAGCTGCACCGGCTCCCGGGAGGGGCAGTGTGGAGAGTGACCTGTGCTCGCACACAGGCTTCTTGGTGGCAGCAGCAGCAGCCTTAGCGTTTCCTACCAGTCTCTGGGGTCCGCGCTGATGGCCGCGGCTCGTGCCCGTCTCTGGGGTCCATGCTGTTAGCCGCGGCTCACGCCCGCCTCTGGAGTTCGTCTAGGCGGCGCTCTGAATCCCCTCTCCTTGCACGCCGCGAAACAAAGAGGCAAGAAAATGTCTCTTGCCTCCTCGGCGGCTGCAGACCTCCTCTCTGGCTCCCTCCCGGCTCGCCGCGGCACGCCAACCCCTTCAGGCTGTGTTCACGCCGCCAACCCCAGTCCTCTCCCTGCGATCCGACCGAAGTCCGCGCCTCAGCTCCCAGCCCCGCCCGCCCCAGCGGGTGAGCAGACAAGCCTCTCGGGCTGGTAAGCGCTGCTCAGCGCTGAGCCTCTGTGCGGGAATCTCTCCATTTTTCCCTCTGCGCCCCTGTTGCTGTGGGATCCGCACTGATAGCCGCGGCTCGCACCCGTCTCTGGATTTCGTTTAGGCAGCGCTCTGAATCCCCTCTCCTTGCGCGCTGTGAAACAAAGAGGCAAGATAAAGTCTCTTGCCTCTTCGGCAGCTGCAGACTTTTCCCCGGACTCCCTCCCTGCTAGCACCAAAGCCCGAGCCTCAGCTCCCAGCCCCCGCCCACCCCGGCGGGTGAGCAGACAAGCCTCTCGGGCTGGTGAGTGCTGGTTGGCGCCGAGCCTCTGTGCGGGAGTCTCTCCGCTTTGCCCTCCGCACCCCTGTGGCTGTGCTCTCCTCCGCGGCTCCGAAGCTTCCCCCCTCTGCCACCCACAGTCTCTGCCCACAAAGGGGCTTCCTAGTGCCTGGAAACCTTTCCTCCTTCACGGCTCCCTCCCACTGGCGCAGGTCCCATCCCTATTCTTTTGTCTCTGTTATTTCTTTTTTCTTTTACCCTACCCAAGTACGTGGGGATTTTCTTGCCGTTTGGGAGGTCTGACGTCTTCTGCCAGCGTTCAGTGGGTGTTCTGTAGGAGCAGTTCCACGTGTAGATGTATTTCTACTGTATCTGTGGGAAGGAAGGTGATCTCTGCGTCTTACTCTTCCGCCATCTTGCCCCTACTCTCCTAATGTGTTTTCTTTATATTTAATTTTTGACAGTTTGATTAATATGTGTCTTGGCGTGTTTCTCCTTGGATTTATCCTGTATGGGACTCTCTGTGCTTCCAGGACTTGATTAACTATTTCCTTTCCCACATTAGGGAAGTTGTCAACTATAATCTGTTCAAATATTTTCTCAGTCTCTTTCTTTTTCTCTTCTTCTTCTGGGACCCCTATAATTCGAATGTTGCTGCGTTTAACATTGTCCCAGAGGTCTCTGAGACTGTCCTCAGTTCTTTTCATTCTTTTTTCTTTATCCTGCTCTGCACTAGTTATTTCCACTGTTTTATCTTCCAGGTCACTTATCCGTTCTTCTGCCTCAGTTATTCTGCTATTGATCACATCTAGAGTATTTTTAATTTCATTTATTGTGTTTTTCATCATTGCTTGGTTCCTCTTTAGTTCTTCTACGTCCTTGTTAAATGTTTCTTGCATTTTGTCTATTCTATTTCCAAGATTTTGGATCATCCTTACTATCATTATTCTGAACTCTTTTTCAGGTAGACTACCTATTTCCTCTTCATTTGTTAGGTCTGGTGTGTTTTGACCCTGCTCCTTCATCTGCTGTGTGTTTTTCTGTCGTCTCATTTTGCTTATCTTACTGTGTTTGGGGTCTCCTTTTCACAGGCTGCAGGTTCGTAGTTCCCGTTGTTTTTGGTATCTGTTCCCAGTGGCTAAGGTTGGTTCAGTGGGTTGTGTAGGCTTCCTGGTGTAGGGGACTAGTGCCTGTGTTCTGGTGGATGAGGTTCTATCTTGTCTTTCTGGTGGGCACGTCCACGTCTGGTGGTGTGTTTTGGGGTGTCTGTGGCCTTATTATGATTTTAGGCAGCCTCTCTCCTAATGGATGGGGCTGTGTTCCTGTCTTGCTAGTTGTTTGGCATAGGGTGTCCAGCACTGTAGCTTGCTGGTCGTTGAGTGAAGCTGGGTCTTGATGTTGAGATGGAGATCTCTGAGAGATTTTCGCTGTTTGGTTTTACATGGAGCTGGGAGGTCTCTTGTGGACCAGTGTCCTGAAGTTGGCTCTCCCACCTCAGAGGCACAGCCCTGATGCCTGGCTGGAGCACCAAGAGCCTTTCATCCACACAGCTCAGAATAAAAGGGAGAAAAAAAAGTAGAAAGAAAGAAAGAAAGAGGATAAAATAAAATAAAATAAAGCTATTATAATAAAAAATAAGAAAAAAAATATTAAGAATAAATTTATTAAGAAAATTTTTTTTTAATTTTTAAACATAGATTTATTGATATTTTTATAATAAAATGTAAGAAAAAAATTATTAAGAGAAAATTTATTAAGAAAAAATTTTTTTAATTTTTTAAAATAAAAAATATGAAAAAACTTATTAAAATTTTTTTTTAATTTCCAAAAATAGAAAATAAGGAAAAAATTATTAAGAAAACATTTATTAAGAAAAAAAATTTTTTAAGTCAAAAAAAAAAAAAAACAAGAACAACAAACGGATGGACCTAACCCTAGGACTAATGGTGAAAGCAAAGCTATACAGACAAAATCTCACCCAGGAGCATACACATATACACTCACAATAAAGGAAAAGGGGAAAAATTAATATATCCTGCTCCCAAGTCCACCTCCTGAATTTGGGGTGATTCGTTGTCTATTCAGGTATTCAACAGATGCAGGCACATCAGGTTGTTTGTGGAGCTTTAATCCGCTGCTTCTGAGGCTGCTGGGAGAGATTTCCCTTTCTCTTCTTTGTTCGTACAGCTCCCGGGGTTCAGCTTTGGATGTGGACCCGCCTCTGCATGTAGGTCGCCTGAGGGCGTCCGTTCCCTGCCCAGACAGAACGGGGTTAAAGGAGCAGCTGCTTCGGGGGCTCTGACTCACTCAGGCCGGGGGAGGGAGCGGTACAGAGGAGGCGGGGCGAGCCTGCGGCGTCAGAGGCGTCGTGACGTTGCAGCAGCCCGAGGTGCGCCTTGTGTTCTCCCGGGGAAGTTGTCCCCGGATCACGGGAGCCTGGCAGTGGCGAGCTGCACCGGCTCCCGGGAGGGGCAGTGTGGAGAGTGACCTGTGCTCGCACACAGGCTTCTTGGTGGCAGCAGCAGCAGCCTTAGCGTTTCCTACCAGTCTCTGGGGTCCGCGCTGATGGCCGCGGCTCGTGCCCGTCTCTGGGGTCCATGCTGTTAGCCGCGGCTCACGCCCGCCTCTGGAGTTCGTCTAGGCGGCGCTCTGAATCCCCTCTCCTTGCACGCCGCGAAACAAAGAGGCAAGAAAATGTCTCTTGCCTCCTCGGCGGCTGCAGACCTCCTCTCTGGCTCCCTCCCGGCTCGCCGCGGCACGCCAACCCCTTCAGGCTGTGTTCACGCCGCCAACCCCAGTCCTCTCCCTGCGATCCGACCGAAGTCCGCGCCTCAGCTCCCAGCCCCGCCCGCCCCAGCGGGTGAGCAGACAAGCCTCTCGGGCTGGTAAGCGCTGCTCAGCGCTGAGCCTCTGTGCGGGAATCTCTCCATTTTTCCCTCTGCGCCCCTGTTGCTGTGGGATCCGCACTGATAGCCGCGGCTCGCACCCGTCTCTGGATTTCGTTTAGGCAGCGCTCTGAATCCCCTCTCCTTGCGCGCTGTGAAACAAAGAGGCAAGATAAAGTCTCTTGCCTCTTCGGCAGCTGCAGACTTTTCCCCGGACTCCCTCCCTGCTAGCACCAAAGCCCGAGCCTCAGCTCCCAGCCCCCGCCCACCCCGGCGGGTGAGCAGACAAGCCTCTCGGGCTGGTGAGTGCTGGTTGGCGCCGAGCCTCTGTGCGGGAGTCTCTCCGCTTTGCCCTCCGCACCCCTGTGGCTGTGCTCTCCTCCGCGGCTCCGAAGCTTCCCCCCTCTGCCACCCACAGTCTCTGCCCACAAAGGGGCTTCCTAGTGCCTGGAAACCTTTCCTCCTTCACGGCTCCCTCCCACTGGCGCAGGTCCCATCCCTATTCTTTTGTCTCTGTTATTTCTTTTTTCTTTTACCCTACCCAAGTACGTGGGGATTTTCTTGCCGTTTGGGAGGTCTGACGTCTTCTGCCAGCGTTCAGTGGGTGTTCTGTAGGAGCAGTTCCACGTGTAGATGTATTTCTACTGTATCTGTGGGAAGGAAGGTGATCTCTGCGTCTTACTCTTCCGCCATCTTGCCCCTACTCTCCTAATGTGTTTTCTTTATATTTAATTTTTGACAGTTTGATTAATATGTGTCTTGGCGTGTTTCTCCTTGGATTTATCCTGTATGGGACTCTCTGTGCTTCCAGGACTTGATTAACTATTTCCTTTCCCACATTAGGGAAGTTTTCAACTATAATCTGTTCAAATATTTTCTCAGTCTCTTTCTTTTTCTCTTCTTCTTCTGGGACCCCTATAATTCGAATGTTGCTGCGTTTAACATTGTCCCAGAGGTCTCTGAGACTGTCCTCAGTTCTTTTCATTCTTTTTTCTTTATCCTGCTCTGCACTAGTTATTTCCACTGTTTTATCTTCCAGGTCACTTATCCGTTCTTCTGCCTCAGTTATTCTGCTATTGATCACATCTAGAGTATTTTTAATTTCATTTATTGTGTTTTCCATCATTGCTTGGTTCCTCTTTAGTTCTTCTACGTCCTTGTTAAATGTTTCTTGCATTTTGTCTATTCTATTTCCAAGATTTTGGATCATCCTTACTATCATTATTCTGAACTCTTTTTCAGGTAGACTACCTATTTCCTCTTCATTTGTTAGGTCTGGTGTGTTTTGACCCTGCTCCTTCGTCTGCTGTGTGTTTTTCTGTCGTCTCATTTTGCTTATCTTACTGTGTTTGGGGTCTCCTTTTCACAGGCTGCAGGTTCGTAGTTCCCGTTGTTTTTGGTATCTGTTCCCAGTGGCTAAGGTTGGTTCAGTGGGTTGTGTAGGCTTCCTGGTGTAGGGGACTAGTGCCTGTGTTCTGGTGGATGAGGTTCTATCTTGTCTTTCTGGTGGGCACGTCCACGTCTGGTGGTGTGTTTTGGGGTGTCTGTGGCCTTATTATGATTTTAGGCAGCCTCTCTCCTAATGGATGGGGCTGTGTTCCTGTCTTGCTAGTTGTTTGGCATAGGGTGTCCAGCACTGTAGCTTGCTGGTCGTTGAGTGAAGCTGGGTCTTGATGTTGAGATGGAGATCTCTGAGAGATTTTCGCTGTTTGGTTTTACATGGAGCTGGGAGGTCTCTTGTGGACCAGTGTCCTGAAGTTGGCTCTCCCACCTCAGAGGCACAGCCCTGATGCCTGGCTGGAGCACCAAGAGCCTTTCATCCACACAGCTCAGAATAAAAGGGAGAAAAAAAAGTAGAAAGAAAGAAAGAAAGAGGATAAAATAAAATAAAATAAAGCTATTATAATAAAAAATAAGAAAAAAAATATTAAGAATAAATTTATTAAGAAAATTTTTTTTTAATTTTTAAACATAGATTTATTGATATTTTTATAATAAAATGTAAGAAAAAAATTATTAAGAGAAAATTTATTAAGAAAAAATTTTTTTAATTTTTTAAAATAAAAAATATGAAAAAACTTATTAAAATTTTTTTTTAATTTCCAAAAATAGAAAATAAGGAAAAAATTATTAAGAAAACATTTATTAAGAAAAAAAATTTTTTAAGTCAAAAAAAAAAAAAACAAGACCAACAAACGGATGGACCTAACCCTAGGACTAATGGTGAAAGCAAAGCTATACAGACAAAATCTCACCCAGGAGCATACACATATACACTCACAATAAAGGAAAAGGGGAAAAATTAATATATCCTGCTCCCAAGTCCACCTCCTGAATTTGGGGTGATTCGTTGTCTATTCAGGTATTCAACAGATGCAGGCACATCAGGTTGTTTGTGGAGCTTTAATCCGCTGCTTCTGAGGCTGCTGGGAGAGATTTCCCTTTCTCTTCTTTGTTCGTACAGCTCCCGGGGTTCAGCTTTGGATGTGGACCCGCCTCTGCATGTAGGTCGCCTGAGGGCGTCCGTTCCCTGCCCAGACAGAACGGGGTTAAAGGAGCAGCTGCTTCGGGGGCTCTGACTCACTCAGGCCGGGGGAGGGAGCGGTACAGAGGAGGCGGGGCGAGCCTGCGGCGTCAGAGGCGTCGTGACGTTGCAGCAGCCCGAGGTGCGCCTTGTGTTCTCCCGGGGAAGTTGTCCCCGGATCACGGGAGCCTGGCAGTGGCGAGCTGCACCGGCTCCCGGGAGGGGCAGTGTGGAGAGTGACCTGTGCTCGCACACAGGCTTCTTGGTGGCAGCAGCAGCAGCCTTAGCGTTTCCTACCAGTCTCTGGGGTCCGCGCTGATGGCCGCGGCTCGTGCCCGTCTCTGGGGTCCATGCTGTTAGCCGCGGCTCACGCCCGCCTCTGGAGTTCGTCTAGGCGGCGCTCTGAATCCCCTCTCCTTGCACGCCGCGAAACAAAGAGGCAAGAAAATGTCTCTTGCCTCCTCGGCGGCTGCAGACCTCCTCTCTGGCTCCCTCCCGGCTCGCCGCGGCACGCCAACCCCTTCAGGCTGTGTTCACGCCGCCAACCCCAGTCCTCTCCCTGCGATCCGACCGAAGTCCGCGCCTCAGCTCCCAGCCCCGCCCGCCCCAGCGGGTGAGCAGACAAGCCTCTCGGGCTGGTAAGCGCTGCTCAGCGCTGAGCCTCTGTGCGGGAATCTCTCCATTTTTCCCTCTGCGCCCCTGTTGCTGTGGGATCCGCACTGATAGCCGCGGCTCGCACCCGTCTCTGGATTTCGTTTAGGCAGCGCTCTGAATCCCCTCTCCTTGCGCGCTGTGAAACAAAGAGGCAAGATAAAGTCTCTTGCCTCTTCGGCAGCTGCAGACTTTTCCCCGGACTCCCTCCCTGCTAGCACCAAAGCCCGAGCCTCAGCTCCCAGCCCCCGCCCACCCCGGCGGGTGAGCAGACAAGCCTCTCGGGCTGGTGAGTGCTGGTTGGCGCCGAGCCTCTGTGCGGGAGTCTCTCCGCTTTGCCCTCCGCACCCCTGTGGCTGTGCTCTCCTCCGCGGCTCCGAAGCTTCCCCCCTCTGCCACCCACAGTCTCTGCCCACAAAGGGGCTTCCTAGTGCCTGGAAACCTTTCCTCCTTCACGGCTCCCTCCCACTGGCGCAGGTCCCATCCCTATTCTTTTGTCTCTGTTATTTCTTTTTTCTTTTACCCTACCCAAGTACGTGGGGATTTTCTTGCCGTTTGGGAGGTCTGACGTCTTCTGCCAGCGTTCAGTGGGTGTTCTGTAGGAGCAGTTCCACGTGTAGATGTATTTCTACTGTATCTGTGGGAAGGAAGGTGATCTCTGCGTCTTACTCTTCCGCCATCTTGCCCCTACTCTCCTAATGTGTTTTCTTTATATTTAATTTTTGACAGTTTGATTAATATGTGTCTTGGCGTGTTTCTCCTTGGATTTATCCTGTATGGGACTCTCTGTGCTTCCAGGACTTGATTAACTATTTCCTTTCCCACATTAGGGAAGTTTTCAACTATAATCTGTTCAAATATTTTCTCAGTCTCTTTCTTTTTCTCTTCTTCTTCTGGGACCCCTATAATTCGAATGTTGCTGCGTTTAACATTGTCCCAGAGGTCTCTGAGACTGTCCTCAGTTCTTTTCATTCTTTTTTCTTTATCCTGCTCTGCACTAGTTATTTCCACTGTTTTATCTTCCAGGTCACTTATCCGTTCTTCTGCCTCAGTTATTCTGCTATTGATCACATCTAGAGTATTTTTAATTTCATTTATTGTGTTTTTCATCATTGCTTGGTTCCTCTTTAGTTCTTCTACGTCCTTGTTAAATGTTTCTTGCATTTTGTCTATTCTATTTCCAAGATTTTGGATCATCCTTACTATCATTATTCTGAACTCTTTTTCAGGTAGACTACCTATTTCCTCTTCATTTGTTAGGTCTGGTGTGTTTTGACCCTGCTCCTTCATCTGCTGTGTGTTTTTCTGTCGTCTCATTTTGCTTATCTTACTGTGTTTGGGGTCTCCTTTTCACAGGCTGCAGGTTCGTAGTTCCCGTTGTTTTTGGTATCTGTTCCCAGTGGCTAAGGTTGGTTCAGTGGGTTGTGTAGGCTTCCTGGTGTAGGGGACTAGTGCCTGTGTTCTGGTGGATGAGGTTCTATCTTGTCTTTCTGGTGGGCACGTCCACGTCTGGTGGTGTGTTTTGGGGTGTCTGTGGCCTTATTATGATTTTAGGCAGCCTCTCTCCTAATGGATGGGGCTGTGTTCCTGTCTTGCTAGTTGTTTGGCATAGGGTGTCCAGCACTGTAGCTTGCTGGTCGTTGAGTGAAGCTGGGTCTTGATGTTGAGATGGAGATCTCTGAGAGATTTTCGCTGTTTGGTTTTACATGGAGCTGGGAGGTCTCTTGTGGACCAGTGTCCTGAAGTTGGCTCTCCCACCTCAGAGGCACAGCCCTGATGCCTGGCTGGAGCACCAAGAGCCTTTCATCCACACAGCTCAGAATAAAAGGGAGAAAAAAAAATAGAAAGAAAGAAAGAAAGAGGATAAAATAAAATAAAGCTATTATAATAAAAAATAAGAAAAAAAAATATTAAGAATAAATTTATTAAGAAAATTTTTTTTTAATTTTTAAACATAGATTTATTGATATTTTTATAATAAAATGTAAGAAAAAAATTATTAAGAGAAAATTTATTAAGAAAAAATTTTTTTAATTTTTTAAAATAAAAAATATGAAAAAACTTATTAAAATTTTTTTTAATTTCCAAAAATAGAAAATAAGGAAAAAATTATTAAGAAAACATTTATTAAGAAAAAAAAATTTTTAAGTAAAAAAAAAAAAAAAACAAGAACAACAAACGGATGGACCTAACCCTAGGACTAATGGTGAAAGCAAAGCTATACAGACAAAATCTCACCCAGGAGCATACACATATACACTCACAATAAAGGAAAAGGGGAAAAATTAATATATCCTGCTCCCAAGTCCACCTCCTGAATTTGGGGTGATTCGTTGTCTATTCAGGTATTCAACAGATGCAGGCACATCAGGTTGTTTGTGGAGCTTTAATCCGCTGCTTCTGAGGCTGCTGGGAGAGATTTCCCTTTCTCTTCTTTGTTCGTACAGCTCCCGGGGTTCAGCTTTGGATGTGGACCCGCCTCTGCATGTAGGTCGCCTGAGGGCGTCCGTTCCCTGCCCAGACAGAACGGGGTTAAAGGAGCAGCTGCTTCGGGGGCTCTGACTCACTCAGGCCGGGGGAGGGAGCGGTACAGAGGAGGCGGGGCGAGCCTGCGGCGTCAGAGGCGTCGTGACGTTGCAGCAGCCCGAGGTGCGCCTTGTGTTCTCCCGGGGAAGTTGTCCCCGGATCACGGGAGCCTGGCAGTGGCGAGCTGCACCGGCTCCCGGGAGGGGCAGTGTGGAGAGTGACCTGTGCTCGCACACAGGCTTCTTGGTGGCAGCAGCAGCAGCCTTAGCGTTTCCTACCAGTCTCTGGGGTCCGCGCTGATGGCCGCGGCTCGTGCCCGTCTCTGGGGTCCATGCTGTTAGCCGCGGCTCACGCCCGCCTCTGGAGTTCGTCTAGGCGGCGCTCTGAATCCCCTCTCCTTGCACGCCGCGAAACAAAGAGGCAAGAAAATGTCTCTTGCCTCCTCGGCGGCTGCAGACCTCCTCTCTGGCTCCCTCCCGGCTCGCCGCGGCACGCCAACCCCTTCAGGCTGTGTTCACGCCGCCAACCCCAGTCCTCTCCCTGCGATCCGACCGAAGTCCGCGCCTCAGCTCCCAGCCCCGCCCGCCCCAGCGGGTGAGCAGACAAGCCTCTCGGGCTGGTAAGCGCTGCTCAGCGCTGAGCCTCTGTGCGGGAATCTCTCCATTTTTCCCTCTGCGCCCCTGTTGCTGTGGGATCCGCACTGATAGCCGCGGCTCGCACCCGTCTCTGGATTTCGTTTAGGCAGCGCTCTGAATCCCCTCTCCTTGCGCGCTGTGAAACAAAGAGGCAAGATAAAGTCTCTTGCCTCTTCGGCAGCTGCAGACTTTTCCCCGGACTCCCTCCCTGCTAGCACCAAAGCCCGAGCCTCAGCTCCCAGCCCCTGCCCACCCCGGCGGGTGAGCAGACAAGCCTCTCGGGCTGGTGAGTGCTGGTTGGCGCCGAGCCTCTGTGCGGGAGTCTCTCCGCTTTGCCCTCCGCACCCCTGTGGCTGTGCTCTCCTCCGCGGCTCCGAAGCTTCCCCCCTCTGCCACCCACAGTCTCTGCCCACAAAGGGGCTTCCTAGTGCCTGGAAACCTTTCCTCCTTCACGGCTCCCTCCCACTGGCGCAGGTCCCATCCCTATTCTTTTGTCTCTGTTATTTCTTTTTTCTTTTACCCTACCCAAGTACGTGGGGATTTTCTTGCCGTTTGGGAGGTCTGACGTCTTCTGCCAGCGTTCAGTGGGTGTTCTGTAGGAGCAGTTCCACGTGTAGATGTATTTCTACTGTATCTGTGGGAAGGAAGGTGATCTCTGCGTCTTACTCTTCCGCCATCTTGCCCCTACTCTCCTAATGTGTTTTCTTTATATTTAATTTTTGACAGTTTGATTAATATGTGTCTTGGCGTGTTTCTCCTTGGATTTATCCTGTATGGGACTCTCTGTGCTTCCAGGACTTGATTAACTATTTCCTTTCCCACATTAGGGAAGTTGTCAACTATAATCTGTTCAAATATTTTCTCAGTCTCTTTCTTTTTCTCTTCTTCTTCTGGGACCCCTATAATTCGAATGTTGCTGCGTTTAACATTGTCCCAGAGGTCTCTGAGACTGTCCTCAGTTCTTTTCATTCTTTTTTCTTTATCCTGCTCTGCACTAGTTATTTCCACTGTTTTATCTTCCAGGTCACTTATCCGTTCTTCTGCCTCAGTTATTCTGCTATTGATCACATCTAGAGTATTTTTAATTTCATTTATTGTGTTTTCCATCATTGCTTGGTTCCTCTTTAGTTCTTCTACGTCCTTGTTAAATGTTTCTTGCATTTTGTCTATTCTATTTCCAAGATTTTGGATCATCCTTACTATCATTATTCTGAACTCTTTTTCAGGTAGACTACCTATTTCCTCTTCATTTGTTAGGTCTGGTGTGTTTTGACCCTGCTCCTTCATCTGCTGTGTGTTTTTCTGTCGTCTCATTTTGCTTATCTTACTGTGTTTGGGGTCTCCTTTTCACAGGCTGCAGGTTCGTAGTTCCCGTTGTTTTTGGTATCTGTTCCCAGTGGCTAAGGTTGGTTCAGTGGGTTGTGTAGGCTTCCTGGTGTAGGGGACTAGTGCCTGTGTTCTGGTGGATGAGGTTCTATCTTGTCTTTCTGGTGGGCACGTCCACGTCTGGTGGTGTGTTTTGGGGTGTCTGTGGCCTTATTATGATTTTAGGCAGCCTCTCTCCTAATGGATGGGGCTGTGTTCCTGTCTTGCTAGTTGTTTGGCATAGGGTGTCCAGCACTGTAGCTTGCTGGTCGTTGAGTGAAGCTGGGTCTTGATGTTGAGATGGAGATCTCTGAGAGATTTTCGCTGTTTGGTTTTACATGGAGCTGGGAGGTCTCTTGTGGACCAGTGTCCTGAAGTTGGCTCTCCCACCTCAGAGGCACAGCCCTGATGCCTGGCTGGAGCACCAAGAGCCTTTCATCCACACAGCTCAGAATAAAAGGGAGAAAAAAAAATAGAAAGAAAGAAAGAAAGAGGATAAAATAAAATAAAGCTATTATAATAAAAAATAAGAAAAAAAAATATTAAGAATAAATTTATTAAGAAAATTTTTTTTTAATTTTTAAACATAGATTTATTGATATTTTTATAATAAAATGTAAGAAAAAAATTATTAAGAGAAAATTTATTAAGAAAAAATTTTTTTAATTTTTTAAAATAAAAAATATGAAAAAACTTATTAAAATTTTTTTTAATTTCCAAAAATAGAAAATAAGGAAAAAATTATTAAGAAAACATTTATTAAGAAAAAAAATTTTTTAAGTAAAAAAAAAAAAAAAACAAGAACAACAAACGGATGGACCTAACCCTAGGACTAATGGTGAAAGCAAAGCTATACAGACAAAATCTCACCCAGGAGCATACACATATACACTCACAATAAAGGAAAAGGGGAAAAATTAATATATCCTGCTCCCAAGTCCACCTCCTGAATTTGGGGTGATTCGTTGTCTATTCAGGTATTCAACAGATGCAGGCACATCAGGTTGTTTGTGGAGCTTTAATCCGCTGCTTCTGAGGCTGCTGGGAGAGATTTCCCTTTCTCTTCTTTGTTCGTACAGCTCCCGGGGTTCAGCTTTGGATGTGGACCCGCCTCTGCATGTAGGTCGCCTGAGGGCGTCCGTTCCCTGCCCAGACAGAACGGGGTTAAAGGAGCAGCTGCTTCGGGGGCTCTGACTCACTCAGGCCGGGGGAGGGAGCGGTACAGAGGAGGCGGGGCGAGCCTGCGGCGTCAGAGGCGTCGTGACGTTGCAGCAGCCCGAGGTGCGCCTTGTGTTCTCCCGGGGAAGTTGTCCCCGGATCACGGGAGCCTGGCAGTGGCGAGCTGCACCGGCTCCCGGGAGGGGCAGTGTGGAGAGTGACCTGTGCTCGCACACAGGCTTCTTGGTGGCAGCAGCAGCAGCCTTAGCGTTTCCTACCAGTCTCTGGGGTCCGCGCTGATGGCCGCGGCTCGTGCCCGTCTCTGGGGTCCATGCTGTTAGCCGCGGCTCACGCCCGCCTCTGGAGTTCGTCTAGGCGGCGCTCTGAATCCCCTCTCCTTGCACGCCGCGAAACAAAGAGGCAAGAAAATGTCTCTTGCCTCCTCGGCGGCTGCAGACCTCCTCTCTGGCTCCCTCCCGGCTCGCCGCGGCACGCCAACCCCTTCAGGCTGTGTTCACGCCGCCAACCCCAGTCCTCTCCCTGCGATCCGACCGAAGTCCGCGCCTCAGCTCCCAGCCCCGCCCGCCCCAGCGGGTGAGCAGACAAGCCTCTCGGGCTGGTAAGCGCTGCTCAGCGCTGAGCCTCTGTGCGGGAATCTCTCCATTTTTCCCTCTGCGCCCCTGTTGCTGTGGGATCCGCACTGATAGCCGCGGCTCGCACCCGTCTCTGGATTTCGTTTAGGCAGCGCTCTGAATCCCCTCTCCTTGCGCGCTGTGAAACAAAGAGGCAAGATAAAGTCTCTTGCCTCTTCGGCAGCTGCAGACTTTTCCCCGGACTCCCTCCCTGCTAGCACCAAAGCCCGAGCCTCAGCTCCCAGCCCCCGCCCACCCCGGCGGGTGAGCAGACAAGCCTCTCGGGCTGGTGAGTGCTGGTTGGCGCCGAGCCTCTGTGCGGGAGTCTCTCCGCTTTGCCCTCCGCACCCCTGTGGCTGTGCTCTCCTCCGCGGCTCCGAAGCTTCCCCCCTCTGCCACCCACAGTCTCTGCCCACAAAGGGGCTTCCTAGTGCCTGGAAACCTTTCCTCCTTCACGGCTCCCTCCCACTGGCGCAGGTCCCATCCCTATTCTTTTGTCTCTGTTATTTCTTTTTTCTTTTACCCTACCCAAGTACGTGGGGATTTTCTTGCCGTTTGGGAGGTCTGACGTCTTCTGCCAGCGTTCAGTGGGTGTTCTGTAGGAGCAGTTCCACGTGTAGATGTATTTCTACTGTATCTGTGGGAAGGAAGGTGATCTCTGCGTCTTACTCTTCCGCCATCTTGCCCCTACTCTCCTAATGTGTTTTCTTTATATTTAATTTTTGACAGTTTGATTAATATGTGTCTTGGCGTGTTTCTCCTTGGATTTATCCTGTATGGGACTCTCTGTGCTTCCAGGACTTGATTAACTATTTCCTTTCCCACATTAGGGAAGTTGTCAACTATAATCTGTTCAAATATTTTCTCAGTCTCTTTCTTTTTCTCTTCTTCTTCTGGGACCCCTATAATTCGAATGTTGCTGCGTTTAACATTGTCCCAGAGGTCTCTGAGACTGTCCTCAGTTCTTTTCATTCTTTTTTCTTTATCCTGCTCTGCACTAGTTATTTCCACTGTTTTATCTTCCAGGTCACTTATCCGTTCTTCTGCCTCAGTTATTCTGCTATTGATCACATCTAGAGTATTTTTAATTTCATTTATTGTGTTTTTCATCATTGCTTGGTTCCTCTTTAGTTCTTCTACGTCCTTGTTAAATGTTTCTTGCATTTTGTCTATTCTATTTCCAAGATTTTGGATCATCCTTACTATCATTATTCTGAACTCTTTTTCAGGTAGACTACCTATTTCCTCTTCATTTGTTAGGTCTGGTGTGTTTTGACCCTGCTCCTTCGTCTGCTGTGTGTTTTTCTGTCGTCTCATTTTGCTTATCTTACTGTGTTTGGGGTCTCCTTTTCACAGGCTGCAGGTTCGTAGTTCCCGTTGTTTTTGGTATCTGTTCCCAGTGGCTAAGGTTGGTTCAGTGGGTTGTGTAGGCTTCCTGGTGTAGGGGACTAGTGCCTGTGTTCTGGTGGATGAGGTTCTATCTTGTCTTTCTGGTGGGCACGTCCACGTCTGGTGGTGTGTTTTGGGGTGTCTGTGGCCTTATTATGATTTTAGGCAGCCTCTCTCCTAATGGATGGGGCTGTGTTCCTGTCTTGCTAGTTGTTTGGCATAGGGTGTCCAGCACTGTAGCTTGCTGGTCGTTGAGTGAAGCTGGGTCTTGATGTTGAGATGGAGATCTCTGAGAGATTTTCGCTGTTTGGTTTTACATGGAGCTGGGAGGTCTCTTGTGGACCAGTGTCCTGAAGTTGGCTCTCCCACCTCAGAGGCACAGCCCTGATGCCTGGCTGGAGCACCAAGAGCCTTTCATCCACACAGCTCAGAATAAAAGGGAGAAAAAAAAATAGAAAGAAAGAAAGAAAGAGGATAAAATAAAATAAAGCTATTATAATAAAAAATAAGAAAAAAAAATATTAAGAATAAATTTATTAAGAAAATTTTTTTTTAATTTTTAAACATAGATTTATTGATATTTTTATAATAAAATGTAAGAAAAAAATTATTAAGAGAAAATTTATTAAGAAAAAATTTTTTTAATTTTTTAAAATAAAAAATATGAAAAAACTTATTAAAATTTTTTTTTAATTTCCAAAAATAGAAAATAAGGAAAAAATTATTAAGAAAACATTTATTAAGAAAAAAAATTTTTTAAGTAAAAAAAAAAAAAAAACAAGAACAACAAACGGATGGACCTAACCCTAGGACTAATGGTGAAAGCAAAGCTATACAGACAAAATCTCACCCAGGAGCATACACATATACACTCACAATAAAGGAAAAGGGGAAAAATTAATATATCCTGCTCCCAAGTCCACCTCCTGAATTTGGGGTGATTCGTTGTCTATTCAGGTATTCAACAGATGCAGGCACATCAGGTTGTTTGTGGAGCTTTAATCCGCTGCTTCTGAGGCTGCTGGGAGAGATTTCCCTTTCTCTTCTTTGTTCGTACAGCTCCCGGGGTTCAGCTTTGGATGTGGACCCGCCTCTGCATGTAGGTCGCCTGAGGGCGTCCGTTCCCTGCCCAGACAGAACGGGGTTAAAGGAGCAGCTGCTTCGGGGGCTCTGACTCACTCAGGCCGGGGGAGGGAGTGGTACAGAGGAGGCGGGGCGAGCCTGCGGCGTCAGAGGCGTCGTGACGTTGCAGCAGCCCGAGGTGCGCCTTGTGTTCTCCCGGGGAAGTTGTCCCCGGATCACGGGAGCCTGGCAGTGGCGAGCTGCACCGGCTCCCGGGAGGGGCAGTGTGGAGAGTGACCTGTGCTCGCACACAGGCTTCTTGGTGGCAGCAGCAGCAGCCTTAGCGTTTCCTACCAGTCTCTGGGGTCCGCGCTGATGGCCGCGGCTCGTGCCCGTCTCTGGGGTCCATGCTGTTAGCCGCGGCTCACGCCCGCCTCTGGAGTTCGTCTAGGCGGCGCTCTGAATCCCCTCTCCTTGCACGCCGCGAAACAAAGAGGCAAGAAAATGTCTCTTGCCTCCTCGGCGGCTGCAGACCTCCTCTCTGGCTCCCTCCCGGCTCGCCGCAGCACGCCAACCCCTTCAGGCTGTGTTCACGCCGCCAACCCCAGTCCTCTCCCTGCGATCCGACCGAAGTCCGCGCCTCAGCTCCCAGCCCCGCCCGCCCCAGCGGGTGAGCAGACAAGCCTCTCGGGCTGGTAAGCGCTGCTCAGCGCTGAGCCTCTGTGCGGGAATCTCTCCATTTTTCCCTCTGCGCCCCTGTTGCTGTGGGATCCGCACTGATAGCCGCGGCTCGCACCCGTCTCTGGATTTCGTTTAGGCAGCGCTCTGAATCCCCTCTCCTTGCGCGCTGTGAAACAAAGAGGCAAGATAAAGTCTCTTGCCTCTTCGGCAGCTGCAGACTTTTCCCCGGACTCCCTCCCTGCTAGCACCAAAGCCCGAGCCTCAGCTCCCAGCCCCCGCCCACCCCGGCGGGTGAGCAGACAAGCCTCTCGGGCTGGTGAGTGCTGGTTGGCGCCGAGCCTCTGTGCGGGAGTCTCTCCGCTTTGCCCTCCGCACCCCTGTGGCTGTGCTCTCCTCCGCGGCTCCGAAGCTTCCCCCCTCTGCCACCCACAGTCTCTGCCCACAAAGGGGCTTCCTAGTGCCTGGAAACCTTTCCTCCTTCACGGCTCCCTCCCACTGGCGCAGGTCCCATCCCTATTCTTTTGTCTCTGTTATTTCTTTTTTCTTTTACCCTACCCAAGTACGTGGGGATTTTCTTGCCGTTTGGGAGGTCTGACGTCTTCTGCCAGCGTTCAGTGGGTGTTCTGTAGGAGCAGTTCCACGTGTAGATGTATTTCTACTGTATCTGTGGGAAGGAAGGTGATCTCTGCGTCTTACTCTTCCGCCATCTTGCCCCTACTCTCCTAATGTGTTTTCTTTATATTTAATTTTTGACAGTTTGATTAATATGTGTCTTGGCGTGTTTCTCCTTGGATTTATCCTGTATGGGACTCTCTGTGCTTCCAGGACTTGATTAACTATTTCCTTTCCCACATTAGGGAAGTTTTCAACTATAATCTGTTCAAATATTTTCTCAGTCTCTTTCTTTTTCTCTTCTTCTTCTGGGACCCCTATAATTCGAATGTTGCTGCGTTTAACATTGTCCCAGAGGTCTCTGAGACTGTCCTCAGTTCTTTTCATTCTTTTTTCTTTATCCTGCTCTGCACTAGTTATTTCCACTGTTTTATCTTCCAGGTCACTTATCCGTTCTTCTGCCTCAGTTATTCTGCTATTGATCACATCTAGAGTATTTTTAATTTCATTTATTGTGTTTTTCATCATTGCTTGGTTCCTCTTTAGTTCTTCTACGTCCTTGTTAAATGTTTCTTGCATTTTGTCTATTCTATTTCCAAGATTTTGGATCATCCTTGCTATCATTATTCTGAACTCTTTTTCAGGTAGACTACCTATTTCCTCTTCATTTGTTAGGTCTGGTGTGTTTTGACCCTGCTCCTTCATCTGCTGTGTGTTTTTCTGTCGTCTCATTTTGCTTATCTTACTGTGTTTGGGGTCTCCTTTTCACAGGCTGCAGGTTCGTAGTTCCCGTTGTTTTTGGTATCTGTTCCCAGTGGCTAAGGTTGGTTCAGTGGGTTGTGTAGGCTTCCTGGTGTAGGGGACTAGTGCCTGTGTTCTGGTGGATGAGGTTCTATCTTGTCTTTCTGGTGGGCACGTCCACGTCTGGTGGTGTGTTTTGGGGTGTCTGTGGCCTTATTATGATTTTAGGCAGCCTCTCTCCTAATGGATGGGGCTGTGTTCCTGTCTTGCTAGTTGTTTGGCATAGGGTGTCCAGCACTGTAGCTTGCTGGTCGTTGAGTGAAGCTGGGTCTTGATGTTGAGATGGAGATCTCTGAGAGATTTTCGCTGTTTGGTTTTACATGGAGCTGGGAGGTCTCTTGTGGACCAGTGTCCTGAAGTTGGCTCTCCCACCTCAGAGGCACAGCCCTGATGCCTGGCTGGAGCACCAAGAGCCTTTCATCCACACAGCTCAGAATAAAAGGGAGAAAAAAAAGTAGAAAGAAAGAAAGAAAGAGGATAAAATAAAATAAAATAAAGCTATTATAATAAAAAATAAGAAAAAAAATATTAAGAATAAATTTATTAAGAAAATTTTTTTTTAATTTTTAAACATAGATTTATTGATATTTTTATAATAAAATGTAAGAAAAAAATTATTAAGAGAAAATTTATTAAGAAAAAATTTTTTTAATTTTTTAAAATAAAAAATATGAAAAAACTTATTAAAATTTTTTTTTAATTTCCAAAAATAGAAAATAAGGAAAAAATTATTAAGAAAACATTTATTAAGAAAAAAAATTTTTTAAGTCAAAAAAAAAAAAAACAAGACCAACAAACGGATGGACCTAACCCTAGGACTAATGGTGAAAGCAAAGCTATACAGACAAAATCTCACCCAGGAGCATACACATATACACTCACAATAAAGGAAAAGGGGAAAAATTAATATATCCTGCTCCCAAGTCCACCTCCTGAATTTGGGGTGATTCGTTGTCTATTCAGGTATTCAACAGATGCAGGCACATCAGGTTGTTTGTGGAGCTTTAATCCGCTGGTTCTGAGGCTGCTGGGAGAGATTTCCCTTTCTCTTCTTTGTTCGTACAGCTCCCGGGGTTCAGCTTTGGATGTGGACCCGCCTCTGCATGTAGGTCGCCTGAGGGCGTCCGTTCCCTGCCCAGACAGAACGGGGTTAAAGGAGCAGCTGCTTCGGGGGCTCTGACTCACTCAGGCCGGGGGAGGGAGCGGTACAGAGGAGGCGGGGCGAGCCTGCGGCGTCAGAGGCGTCGTGACGTTGCAGCAGCCCGAGGTGCGCCTTGTGTTCTCCCGGGGAAGTTGTCCCCGGATCACGGGAGCCTGGCAGTGGCGAGCTGCACCGGCTCCCGGGAGGGGCAGTGTGGAGAGTGACCTGTGCTCGCACACAGGCTTCTTGGTGGCAGCAGCAGCAGCCTTAGCGTTTCCTACCAGTCTCTGGGGTCCGCGCTGATGGCCGCGGCTCGTGCCCGTCTCTGGGGTCCATGCTGTTAGCCGCGGCTCACGCCCGCCTCTGGAGTTCGTCTAGGCGGCGCTCTGAATCCCCTCTCCTTGCACGCCGCGAAACAAAGAGGCAAGAAAATGTCTCTTGCCTCCTCGGCGGCTGCAGACCTCCTCTCTGGCTCCCTCCCGGCTCGCCGCGGCACGCCAACCCCTTCAGGCTGTGTTCACGCCGCCAACCCCAGTCCTCTCCCTGCGATCCGACCGAAGTCCGCGCCTCAGCTCCCAGCCCCGCCCGCCCCAGCGGGTGAGCAGACAAGCCTCTCGGGCTGGTAAGCGCTGCTCAGCGCTGAGCCTCTGTGCGGGAATCTCTCCATTTTTCCCTCTGCGCCCCTGTTGCTGTGGGATCCGCACTGATAGCCGCGGCTCGCACCCGTCTCTGGATTTCGTTTAGGCAGCGCTCTGAATCCCCTCTCCTTGCGCGCTGTGAAACAAAGAGGCAAGATAAAGTCTCTTGCCTCTTCGGCAGCTGCAGACTTTTCCCCGGACTCCCTCCCTGCTAGCACCAAAGCCCGAGCCTCAGCTCCCAGCCCCCGCCCACCCCGGCGGGTGAGCAGACAAGCCTCTCGGGCTGGTGAGTGCTGGTTGGCGCCGAGCCTCTGTGCGGGAGTCTCTCCGCTTTGCCCTCCGCACCCCTGTGGCTGTGCTCTCCTCCGCGGCTCCGAAGCTTCCCCCCTCTGCCACCCACAGTCTCTGCCCACAAAGGGGCTTCCTAGTGCCTGGAAACCTTTCCTCCTTCACGGCTCCCTCCCACTGGCGCAGGTCCCATCCCTATTCTTTTGTCTCTGTTATTTCTTTTTTCTTTTACCCTACCCAAGTACGTGGGGATTTTCTTGCCGTTTGGGAGGTCTGACGTCTTCTGCCAGCGTTCAGTGGGTGTTCTGTAGGAGCAGTTCCACGTGTAGATGTATTTCTACTGTATCTGTGGGAAGGAAGGTGATCTCTGCGTCTTACTCTTCCGCCATCTTGCCCCTACTCTCCTAATGTGTTTTCTTTATATTTAATTTTTGACAGTTTGATTAATATGTGTCTTGGCGTGTTTCTCCTTGGATTTATCCTGTATGGGACTCTCTGTGCTTCCAGGACTTGATTAACTATTTCCTTTCCCACATTAGGGAAGTTGTCAACTATAATCTGTTCAAATATTTTCTCAGTCTCTTTCTTTTTCTCTTCTTCTTCTGGGACCCCTATAATTCGAATGTTGCTGCGTTTAACATTGTCCCAGAGGTCTCTGAGACTGTCCTCAGTTCTTTTCATTCTTTTTTCTTTATCCTGCTCTGCACTAGTTATTTCCACTGTTTTATCTTCCAGGTCACTTATCCGTTCTTCTGCCTCAGTTATTCTGCTATTGATCACATCTAGAGTATTTTTAATTTCATTTATTGTGTTTTTCATCATTGCTTGGTTCCTCTTTAGTTCTTCTACGTCCTTGTTAAATGTTTCTTGCATTTTGTCTATTCTATTTCCAAGATTTTGGATCATCCTTACTATCATTATTCTGAACTCTTTTTCAGGTAGACTACCTATTTCCTCTTCATTTGTTAGGTCTGGTGTGTTTTGACCCTGCTCCTTCATCTGCTGTGTGTTTTTCTGTCGTCTCATTTTGCTTATCTTACTGTGTTTGGGGTCTCCTTTTCACAGGCTGCAGGTTCGTAGTTCCCGTTGTTTTTGGTATCTGTTCCCAGTGGCTAAGGTTGGTTCAGTGGGTTGTGTAGGCTTCCTGGTGTAGGGGACTAGTGCCTGTGTTCTGGTGGATGAGGTTCTATCTTGTCTTTCTGGTGGGCACGTCCACGTCTGGTGGTGTGTTTTGGGGTGTCTGTGGCCTTATTATGATTTTAGGCAGCCTCTCTCCTAATGGATGGGGCTGTGTTCCTGTCTTGCTAGTTGTTTGGCATAGGGTGTCCAGCACTGTAGCTTGCTGGTCGTTGAGTGAAGCTGGGTCTTGATGTTGAGATGGAGATCTCTGAGAGATTTTCGCTGTTTGGTTTTACATGGAGCTGGGAGGTCTCTTGTGGACCAGTGTCCTGAAGTTGGCTCTCCCACCTCAGAGGCACAGCCCTGATGCCTGGCTGGAGCACCAAGAGCCTTTCATCCACACAGCTCAGAATAAAAGGGAGAAAAAAAAGTAGAAAGAAAGAAAGAAAGAGGATAAAATAAAATAAAATAAAGCTATTATAATAAAAAATAAGAAAAAAAATATTAAGAATAAATTTATTAAGAAAATTTTTTTTTAATTTTTAAACATAGATTTATTGATATTTTTATAATAAAATGTAAGAAAAAAATTATTAAGAGAAAATTTATTAAGAAAAAATTTTTTTAATTTTTTAAAATAAAAAATATGAAAAAACTTATTAAAATTTTTTTTTAATTTCCAAAAATAGAAAATAAGGAAAAAATTATTAAGAAAACATTTATTAAGAAAAAAAATTTTTTAAGTCAAAAAAAAAAAAAACAAGACCAACAAACGGATGGACCTAACCCTAGGACTAATGGTGAAAGCAAAGCTATACAGACAAAATCTCACCCAGGAGCATACACATATACACTCACAATAAAGGAAAAGGGGAAAAATTAATATATCCTGCTCCCAAGTCCACCTCCTGAATTTGGGGTGATTCGTTGTCTATTCAGGTATTCAACAGATGCAGGCACATCAGGTTGTTTGTGGAGCTTTAATCCGCTGGTTCTGAGGCTGCTGGGAGAGATTTCCCTTTCTCTTCTTTGTTCGTACAGCTCCCGGGGTTCAGCTTTGGATGTGGACCCGCCTCTGCATGTAGGTCGCCTGAGGGCGTCCGTTCCCTGCCCAGACAGAACGGGGTTAAAGGAGCAGCTGCTTCGGGGGCTCTGACTCACTCAGGCCGGGGGAGGGAGCGGTACAGAGGAGGCGGGGCGAGCCTGCGGCGTCAGAGGCGTCGTGACGTTGCAGCAGCCCGAGGTGCGCCTTGTGTTCTCCCGGGGAAGTTGTCCCCGGATCACGGGAGCCTGGCAGTGGCGAGCTGCACCGGCTCCCGGGAGGGGCAGTGTGGAGAGTGACCTGTGCTCGCACACAGGCTTCTTGGTGGCAGCAGCAGCAGCCTTAGCGTTTCCTACCAGTCTCTGGGGTCCGCGCTGATGGCCGCGGCTCGTGCCCGTCTCTGGGGTCCATGCTGTTAGCCGCGGCTCACGCCCGCCTCTGGAGTTCGTCTAGGCGGCGCTCTGAATCCCCTCTCCTTGCACGCCGCGAAACAAAGAGGCAAGAAAATGTCTCTTGCCTCCTCGGCGGCTGCAGACCTCCTCTCTGGCTCCCTCCCGGCTCGCCGCGGCACGCCAACCCCTTCAGGCTGTGTTCACGCCGCCAACCCCAGTCCTCTCCCTGCGATCCGACCGAAGTCCGCGCCTCAGCTCCCAGCCCCGCCCGCCCCAGCGGGTGAGCAGACAAGCCTCTCGGGCTGGTAAGCGCTGCTCAGCGCTGAGCCTCTGTGCGGGAATCTCTCCATTTTTCCCTCTGCGCCCCTGTTGCTGTGGGATCCGCACTGATAGCCGCGGCTCGCACCCGTCTCTGGATTTCGTTTAGGCAGCGCTCTGAATCCCCTCTCCTTGCGCGCTGTGAAACAAAGAGGCAAGATAAAGTCTCTTGCCTCTTCGGCAGCTGCAGACTTTTCCCCGGACTCCCTCCCTGCTAGCACCAAAGCCCGAGCCTCAGCTCCCAGCCCCCGCCCACCCCGGCGGGTGAGCAGACAAGCCTCTCGGGCTGGTGAGTGCTGGTTGGCGCCGAGCCTCTGTGCGGGAGTCTCTCCGCTTTGCCCTCCGCACCCCTGTGGCTGTGCTCTCCTCCGCGGCTCCGAAGCTTCCCCCCTCTGCCACCCACAGTCTCTGCCCACAAAGGGGCTTCCTAGTGCCTGGAAACCTTTCCTCCTTCACGGCTCCCTCCCACTGGCGCAGGTCCCATCCCTATTCTTTTGTCTCTGTTATTTCTTTTTTCTTTTACCCTACCCAAGTACGTGGGGATTTTCTTGCCGTTTGGGAGGTCTGACGTCTTCTGCCAGCGTTCAGTGGGTGTTCTGTAGGAGCAGTTCCACGTGTAGATGTATTTCTACTGTATCTGTGGGAAGGAAGGTGATCTCTGCGTCTTACTCTTCCGCCATCTTGCCCCTACTCTCCTAATGTGTTTTCTTTATATTTAATTTTTGACAGTTTGATTAATATGTGTCTTGGCGTGTTTCTCCTTGGATTTATCCTGTATGGGACTCTCTGTGCTTCCAGGACTTGATTAACTATTTCCTTTCCCACATTAGGGAAGTTGTCAACTATAATCTGTTCAAATATTTTCTCAGTCTCTTTCTTTTTCTCTTCTTCTTCTGGGACCCCTATAATTCGAATGTTGCTGCGTTTAACATTGTCCCAGAGGTCTCTGAGACTGTCCTCAGTTCTTTTCATTCTTTTTTCTTTATCCTGCTCTGCACTAGTTATTTCCACTGTTTTATCTTCCAGGTCACTTATCCGTTCTTCTGCCTCAGTTATTCTGCTATTGATCACATCTAGAGTATTTTTAATTTCATTTATTGTGTTTTTCATCATTGCTTGGTTCCTCTTTAGTTCTTCTACGTCCTTGTTAAATGTTTCTTGCATTTTGTCTATTCTATTTCCAAGATTTTGGATCATCCTTACTATCATTATTCTGAACTCTTTTTCAGGTAGACTACCTATTTCCTCTTCATTTGTTAGGTCTGGTGTGTTTTGACCCTGCTCCTTCATCTGCTGTGTGTTTTTCTGTCGTCTCATTTTGCTTATCTTACTGTGTTTGGGGTCTCCTTTTCACAGGCTGCAGGTTCGTAGTTCCCGTTGTTTTTGGTATCTGTTCCCAGTGGCTAAGGTTGGTTCAGTGGGTTGTGTAGGCTTCCTGGTGTAGGGGACTAGTGCCTGTGTTCTGGTGGATGAGGTTCTATCTTGTCTTTCTGGTGGGCACGTCCACGTCTGGTGGTGTGTTTTGGGGTGTCTGTGGCCTTATTATGATTTTAGGCAGCCTCTCTCCTAATGGATGGGGCTGTGTTCCTGTCTTGCTAGTTGTTTGGCATAGGGTGTCCAGCACTGTAGCTTGCTGGTCGTTGAGTGAAGCTGGGTCTTGATGTTGAGATGGAGATCTCTGAGAGATTTTCGCTGTTTGGTTTTACATGGAGCTGGGAGGTCTCTTGTGGACCAGTGTCCTGAAGTTGGCTCTCCCACCTCAGAGGCACAGCCCTGATGCCTGGCTGGAGCACCAAGAGCCTTTCATCCACACAGCTCAGAATAAAAGGGAGAAAAAAAAGTAGAAAGAAAGAAAGAAAGAGGATAAAATAAAATAAAATAAAGCTATTATAATAAAAAATAAGAAAAAAAATATTAAGAATAAATTTATTAAGAAAATTTTTTTTTAATTTTTAAACATAGATTTATTGATATTTTTATAATAAAATGTAAGAAAAAAATTATTAAGAGAAAATTTATTAAGAAAAAATTTTTTTAATTTTTTAAAATAAAAAATATGAAAAAACTTATTAAAATTTTTTTTTAATTTCCAAAAATAGAAAATAAGGAAAAAATTATTAAGAAAACATTTATTAAGAAAAAAAATTTTTTAAGTCAAAAAAAAAAAAAACAAGACCAACAAACGGATGGACCTAACCCTAGGACTAATGGTGAAAGCAAAGCTATACAGACAAAATCTCACCCAGGAGCATACACATATACACTCACAATAAAGGAAAAGGGGAAAAATTAATATATCCTGCTCCCAAGTCCACCTCCTGAATTTGGGGTGATTCGTTGTCTATTCAGGTATTCAACAGATGCAGGCACATCAGGTTGTTTGTGGAGCTTTAATCCGCTGGTTCTGAGGCTGCTGGGAGAGATTTCCCTTTCTCTTCTTTGTTCGTACAGCTCCCGGGGTTCAGCTTTGGATGTGGACCCGCCTCTGCATGTAGGTCGCCTGAGGGCGTCCGT